>NC_046361.1:10908637-11134857 GCF_011125445.2 Fundulus heteroclitus
CTGATTTTAAATAAAATAACAGGATGTTATATATTTCTTTCTTCCTCAATGCTCTTTCACCAAAACTTTATACTTAATATTGGTCTAACACATCAATGTTTTGTTTATGCTGTTTTCCTTAGCCTCATCTCTGCACCTCATTCACAGCATAATTAGAGGTCCTTCTGAATTTCCCTTGTGTCTATTGACCTCAACATTTTGCTGGCCTTAGTCATTTGTGTAAATGCTGCTGACTAAACCCATGGTCCTCAGGGTTAGGAACTCAGAAATTAATAACTGACAACAGAAAAAAGACAAAGAGGTGGAAGCTGGCGATTAAAGAAAATACTTTTAAAATAATTTTAATTGAAAGATGTACTGGACTCTGGCCTTCTTTTCATGGTCATCAAGCTAAGAGTGTTCTAATGCATATGAAATATACAATGGGATTGTTGTAATTAGTAAATTCCTGATATTTTTTAATATCTGTCTTGCAAAACATTGAATTATGAGTCAAATAAAAAAGGATCTTATAAAAGCATTGTTGTGCACTCAAGCCGTGGGGACAAATCAGACTGAGTTGTAAGCAAAGAAATTTGAAAATTTTGAGGCAACTAGAAACTTCAAATCATTCTTTTAAATGTTATTTTATCAAATTATGTTTTATTTAACTCAGGATTTGCATTGTGAATGTTTTGAAACACCTACCAAATGTTCTGGTCAACCAAATTTTATCTCATTCCACATTCTTTAAGATGAACTTTGGTTCTCTAACTTGGAACTGCAGTGAACCAGGATTCACTGAATCACTCTGATGATGGTTTACAACCATTTTATTTCTCTTTTGTTTTACTTTTGTGTGTACATAGTTCCTTGGCTTCTTTTTATCTTAATTTTGCTCAGAAGTTGTAGTTACGCTTCACTTGCCTAGTAGAGAGGATTTGCCGATAGAAAAATAGTGTTAATTCAGGTAAACAGCATTCTATAGTGATGTTCTCTGGATGTTCATTTATTTGTGTTAATAAATTCTTGAACTTGAAGAGAAGTTGTCCTTTATTCCATACATGTGCAGAGATTGCTGTTAAAAGAATGCCAGTGCTCGAATCAAAAGTGTTGCATGTTTGAAGGGATAGCTCTTTTAGTTCAGGATAAATGACTTTTAAACTTTAAATTTTACACAGCAGTGGAAGCTCATGAGAACGATATTCTATCCCTCTGTGCTGATGTAGCTGCATCTAGAAAAACATATTGCGTGCAAATCCAAAAGCCACTCCAGTGTAGCCATTTATTGCGGGAGAAACAAGCAACCAGCTCTATTACCTTTACCTTGTAAATAGTATAGATAAACAAGCCCAAAGTTGCTGATAATAAGTGGACGTGGAAACACAGCTGGAAGCCTAGAACACAGTGCTGACTGTTTGTGGAGTTAAAATTAAAGTTAAAGCGCAGCAAGAAGACAGCAGCCTTAAATCAGGAAGTGAGAATCTACAGTTTGCTTAAGAAGTCAGTGACTGAAGAGACAAAAGAGTTTTTCAGTCTTTTGGTTCAACACTTTTGTTGGGTGTATGTCCTACCTTAAGGGAGGGGCTTAAACTCTTGGTACGGGGAGTGGGTGGGGTCTGCCAACACGTTTTTGGCTTTGGTCACTGATCTGGACTTGAATAGGTCCATACTGCCATTCAGTTTACTCCAATGATTTTTCTGCATTCTTTAACAATGCTTTGCTAGCGGTTATGGTTTTTCAGATTCAGCAAATCAGCAAAGAAACAAAAAGGTGAGAACAGATTCAAGAAAACAACTATAAACAATGTTTTCATAAAAACACAATCAACATTAAAACTAGTGTTGCGCTGATGCCATTTTTTGGCCCCGATACCGATACCCGATACATGGCTGTGCAGTATCGGCCGATACCAATACCATACCGATACCATTACTTTGAAATTTATGTGTGTGTGTATATATGAAAAACAGCATTCTACTTGGATGTAAAATAATGCTATCATGGCTTTGTCAAGCTGCTACCTTATTAAAGCAGGAAAAAAGACTAATACAAAGTGAATCTACTAGAACTAGTGAGTGTTGGGAGAGAGAAGGCTGCGTTCAAGTGACATACAAACATCAAAATGGTATCTGTGACCTATTTGTTGGTAGGCGCCGATACCGCACTAAAATGGTGGTATTGGTATCGGCGCCCTGGCCGATACTGGTATCGGTATCGGTGCAACACTAATTAAAACTACTAAATTTTCGAAGAAAGTGCATCCTCTGGTGAGCTTTCCTGCACAGTACATCAGCCTGAGACTCAAATGTCAATTTACTGTCTGTCGCTGCACCCAGGTACTTGTACTCTTGCACCACCTCCACTGCCTGTCTGTTTACGGAGATAGGAGAGAGAGGGGTAGGAGCCTTTCTGATGTCTATGCAAGTTTCTTTTGTATTGGACACATTAATGTCCAAAAAGGAATTCTGGCACTGCTTGAGAAAATCCTGCTGGACTGGACCGTGGCCAGTAGGGGTATCGCCATTCAACGAGCATGACCTACTTTATAGTTATCGTAGATAATAATTAACTTAGAAGTTCTCGTTACAAGACAGTGATGTCATGACAAAGGTAGCTGGTCCACACAGCTGAACTGTTTTTATATTATATTATACCTGTTAGAACCCACTACACATTCATTATTTAGAACAGGAGTGCACCACAAGCAAAACACATACTTAAAATGTGACAGGACTTGAGGATATTTAAAATTTTTCTCCATTTCCCCCAGAATTCGACCTATATAAACATGTTTTTCATTAACGACCATATTCTGACAGCAGAAGTTTTCTGTATGATTAAAAAAACAAAAATAAAAAAATCAGGCAAATCTTATGCTCTATCGCTTAACAGTATGTTCTTGATGCGCGCTACAAGACACCTCCTATGCTTTTCATAGACTATCAACATTGTGGTGGATTTTAAAAGCTGTGGCGTGTATTCCCTCGGCCCAGTGTGAAGGGGTATTATCATCAGTACTTAAAGTAGGACAAAGCATTAATTTGTAATGTTTTGATGCTTCGTTCTGAATGGTTACTCATTCATTTAAGATTATTTATTTCTGCCATTGCAGTATACTCATGAAAGTCCACTGACCATCCAGGGATCATTTACAATTTATGCTCATTATCAGTGCTGCTTTTATGGGGAAAAGGGTTTTAATGGAGTAATTGTCTTAATTAATAATTGACCCTTGTACTTATGCCCAAAAGCAATGCTGAATGTTGAGTTTTGTGTGTCTCTTCTTGTCATCCCATGTTTCAACTTTAAGACCATAATAGATAAACAATACAAGCAAAACCCAATTTTGCCGAGTTGCCCTTTAGCCAAGTGGGGAGCTTAGAAAACTTGCTCTGAGTTGGCATTTTTGAGAACAAAAGCTTCTGCACCCACCCACTGTGATTCCCAGTGATCTTTTATCAAACAAGAGAGCGACATTGCCCTCTATGAAATCAGTTACTCATCAGCCATCATTCCAGTGCAGGGGTTTTTAGTGTTGGCACTGGTAGTTAATCACCAGTACCTCTGTGGCTTTCCTAAATGTACTCCTCCTGCCAAAGACTCCATTGCCTTATTAAAGTGCAGTCACAGAGGCAGATCTGTCAAGAGGAAGGAAGCAGCAGCCCATGGGAGGAGATGAGGGGCAAGTGACAAGCAAATTCATTACACCACTTTTGTTGATGGCGTTGTAAAATAGAGTGTGAGATATGGCGCAAAGGTCACCTGCATGTTTGTTTTTGCTGTTAAGAAAGAATTTGAATGAACAGGAAAGCAGGTGACAATGTTTTGACCTTCCACTTACATCTGGTAGGCTTATTGATTTTCTCCATAGATTCATGTGTTACAAAACTGTGCTGTCTTTTTATGTTGGCCACTAGTGGTACTTTTTCAGGCCATAAACAAGGAGCCATAGAACAGTATTTTGTGGAGTGTGGCCTGCTGAGAGCTCTAAATGACTCAAACATTAACCTTGTGTCATTTAAGTGCTAGCGATCTCACCTTCACAGTAGAAGAAAATAAAAGGTGCAGGAGTAAAACTACGTAGATTCACATTACAAAACAGTGCTGTCATAGTTTTAAATGCCCAAAAAATAAATTCCGTCTACAAAATCAGATATATACATACAAAACCTCTTAATTTTTCTGTAAAGAAGTAAATAAACACAATAAATTGTAACTACTAAATATTGGTTACATCTGTAGCAATTTTGGTGTCCACACAGCAAGCAATTCAGAAGATTGAATAAAATAATCCAGAAAGACCACTATTGTTTTTGTGCCATTTTGGCACAATTTTTTGAAATTTGGAATTTATTCTTGAAATTGAAAATGTGGGATGCTATTATAGATTTGCAAGTAGAAGATACAACAGCAACAACATAGGAGCATGTGAACCTTAGATAGACAAGATTCCAGCACTGCCTTACTATTCTTTTAATACTATACCATACTCAGGGTATGAGTTTTTTTAAATTCTTGAGCATGTCACATCTAATGCTATATATAATCCACCTATGCACTACTGGGTTAGAATTGGCACAAGTGCTCCACATATCACAACAATAACAATAATAATTGTGCTTATTCTTTTATAAAGCTATATGACGTATTTTATAATGGAAAACACTTGGCAGATAATGTTTATTTTTTTAGTTTTGCATCTCATGATGATTGATAATGGATGGTTATTACTACCGGACATTAAGGCTATAAGCCGGTGCGCCTTATATATGATTACCGTACTTGTTGTGCTTACTGATCAATTTTGTTATATAATGCAAACAAAAATCTGTTAAATTGTGCAAGCACAACTTTGGTTACCAACACAGCTGATCCGCACAATGGATATTCTGAGCATTACGGTACAATGTGTCACAACCTGATCAGACCCCTGAGCAGTCTACAAGACTGCCTGAATGTAATGTCGAAACAAGAAGTGCATTCATGTAAAGGCCCCCCACATACTCTGTCATACTTCACGGAGGTCTGTGTGTACTCAAGACATACTCAAGGCAGACTCTGCGCAAACAGGTACATGTAGAGCTAAATTTTTACACTATGAACTGCTCTGCGGCAAGAAGTCTTTACATCAAACTGTTTTATATGTTACAATGGGCTTGATACACTGAGCTGTTCCAAGCAGGCGATCTTAAGGACACGCGGCATCACACTCCCTCTCTGTTCTCACTGACAGGTGTGCGGTGGGAGCCTACTGGAAAACAAATAGTTCTAGGTGCTCAGCTAGCTAATCACACATTTTACCATCTGTTCTGCTGCTTTGTCCCACTGGCAGATAGTGTGTGTCATGGTTGAGTTTTGGTTTGGCTTTGTTTTTCTGTTATTTTCATTTTTTCATCTCTTTTGGGTTAGGTTTGACTTTATTTATTGTTAGTTTTCAGTCATCAGTTATTTTCTGTCATTTTTCACTTCACCTCCTCAGCAGTCAGTCACACCTGTTATCATTTACCAGTCAATTAGCCAGATCCTTGTTCCACCTGTGTAGTGCTCTATTTAAACCTCCCTCTGCCTTCAGTTCAGCACTGGGCCGTCATCATCCCACACCTCTCCATGCCAGTCCCCGGTTTGCCTTGGAAGCTTTGTTTTGCTCCTTTTGTTAAGGTTAGTCCTGTCAGTCACTCTAAAGACTGTTTGTTCACTGTTTGTTCCTGGAGAGGTTCTGCTCTGTGCCCTGGTGTCTCTCAAGTTCTGCTAACCTGACTAGCCGCCCTGGTGAAGCTCAGCTCTGAGCCCTGGTGTCTCTCAAGTTCTGCTAACCTGACTAGCCGCCCTGGTGAAGCTCAGCTCTGTGCCCTGGTGTCTCTCAAGTTCTGCTAACCTGACTAGCCGCCCTGGTGAAGCTCAGCTCTGTGCCCTGGTGTCTCTCAAGTTCTGCTAACCTGACTAGCCGCCCTGGTGAAGCTCAGCTCTGTGCCCTGGTGTCTCCAAATGAACTGCTAACCTGAGTGCTATGAGGCCTGCTAGCCGAGCAGCACCTAGGAAGTGTGGACTCTCTGTCTCCGGGCCGTCAGCTCCTGCCATCACATTCATCCCTGACCTTCTGCAGTCCTGAACCTCCGGTCTTCATCACTCACCACCCAGCAGACTTCCTTCAATAAAGACTCAAACTTTTAGTCCCGTGTGTGCGTCCTGAGTTCATCGGTAAACAAAACCCTGACAGTACGGCCCAGTCAAAAGGTGAACTCAGGCGCCATGCGGGACTTACCTGCAGGAGTTGACGACCCGGATATCCTCGCATATGTGGAGATGTGCGAACGCCAGATGAGGGAGAGGTATGCCAAGATGGCTTCCGCCCGGGACCCTGCGCCACCCGTCCGGACCGACTCCACTCCCCAGGTGGTTTACGTGGGCGTTGTTACGGCTACCCTGGAACCCAGGAAGAGAAGCCACTCAGCCTCTCGTCGTCTCGGTCATCACCTCCATGACTCGCAGCTGGCCCCTCGAGTGAGGCTCATCGTTCCACCTAGCGGAGCTCCACGCATCAAGGAGAGCCAGCTGTGGGATTTCTTCTACGGTGACCGAGACGACCTTCTGCCCTGCTGGCCAGCTGCCATCCCCCAGATTGACCCGGATTCCTCATCTGTCCCCTCCCGGCGAAGACAGCAAAACCACCGGCGCGGAGGGTCCGTCAAGGCTCAAGAGGAGGTCCAGGAGGATCCGACTCCAACCTCGGCGTCCGCTGAAGCCTGTGGCCCGGCGCCGCTCTCTGAAGCCTGTAGCGCGCCGCCGCCCTCCAAAGCCTGTTGCCCGTCACTGCCCGAGGTAGCCGAGGAGTTGGTTCCGCCTCCACCAGAGGACTCCGCTCTGCCGGCCACCGTAAGCGCCGCTTTGCCTCAGCCCGAGGTCTCCGAGGGAGCCGCTTTGCCTCAGCCCGAGGTCTCCGAGGGAGCCGCTTTGCCTCAGCCCGAGGTCTCCGAGGGAGCCGCTTTGCCTCAGCCCGAGGTCTCCGAGGGAGCCGCTTTGCCTCAGCCCGAGGTCTCCGAGGGAGCCGCTTTGCCTCAGCCCGAGGTCTCCGAGGGAGCCGCTTTGCCTCAGCCCGAGTCCCGTGAGGAGGTCCAGGAGGACCTGCCTCCGCCCGAGTCCCGTGAGGAGGTCCAGGAGGACCTGCCTCCGCCCAAGTCCCGTGAGGAGGTCCAGGAGGACCTGCCTCCGCCCAAGTCCCGTGAGGAGGTCCAGGAGGACCTGCCTCCGCCCAAGTCCCGTGAGGAGGTCCAGGAGGACCTGCCTCCGCCCAAGTCCCGTGAGGAGGTCCAGGAGGACCTGCCTCCGCCCAAGTCCCGTGAGGAGGTCCAGGAGGACCTGCCTCCGCCCTCGGTTTCCACCGAGACCTGTAGCTTGGCACCGCCTCCAACTGATCTGTTCGGCCAGAGCCGCAGATTGCGGACTTCGAGCCGCTCGACTCTGCCTCGTCGGGGCCGTCCACCACGGCGCCCGCCTCTGACTTCTCTGTTTGGCCGGAGCCGCAGACTGCGGACTTCGAGCCGCTCGACTCTGCCTCGTCGGGGCCGTCCACCACGGCGCCCGCCTCTGACTTTCCTGTTCGGCCGGAGCCGCCGACCGCGGTCTCCGGGCCGCTTGACTTTGCCTCGTCGGGGCCGCCCTCCTCGAGGGTTTAGTCGGGCGATGCTGTTCCGCCGCCTGCCTCGTCCAGGACGACCTCCACGAAGACTTTTTCTTTTTTGCTTAGCAGCCGTTCTTGCCTGAGCCCTTAAGGCTAGTGCCTTCTGTTATTTTTTGGGCTCGATTCCAGTTTTTGATTTACTTAGGATTTTTGGGGTTTTAGAGTTATTTAGGGGTTCTTGTTTTCTTAGAGTTCTTAGTCTCTGTTTTACTTTTGTTTTTCCTGCTCCGTTTTAGGATTCTAGGTTTTGCCTTAGTTTCCAAGCTTTGCTTTGTTTCCTCATTTATAGCCTTAGTTCTCTGGTTTTCTCGTTAGTTTACTTATTCATGTTCTAGTTTTCTTGTTTTGCCTTAATTTCTAGTTTAGCCTTAGTCTCATAGTTCTGCTTAGTATTTTGTTTTGGTTTTGCATTAGTTTTATAGTTTTTCTTGAATGTCTTGATCTTTTTCCTAGTTTTTTTGTTTCATTTTGATTTTCTAGTTTTTTGCTTCGGTTTTTCTTTTGGTATCCCTACCCTAGTTCTTCTGGTTTTGTTCTATAGGTTAGTTCATGCCTGGTTTTCTAGTTTTTGGTTTAGATCTGTAGTTTCCCAGCGCTCTTTAGGTCCCAGCGCTTCTTAGTTTTGTTTTGGCCCCCTAGCTCTTAGTCCCCTGGCGTGTTTGACGCCCTCCGTTCTCCAGAATTTAGGACGCCCTCTGTTTTCGGATCCCCGGCGTGTTAGGACGCCCTTTGTTCTCAGTTCCCCGGCGTGTTAGGACGCCCTTTGTTCTCAGTTCCCCGGCGTGTTAGGACGCCCTCTGTTTTCGGTTCCCCGGCGTGTTAGGACGCCCTTTGTTCTCGGTTCCCCGGCGTGTTAGGACGCCCTTTGTTCTCGGTTCCCCGGCGTGTTAGGACGCCCTTTGTTCTCGGTTCCCCGGCGTGTTAGGACGCCCTCTTTTCTCGGTTCCCCGGCGTGTAAGTACGCCCGTTCCTTCCCTTTGGCGCTAAGTACGCCCGTTCCTTCCCTTTGGCGTTAAGTACGCCCGTTCCTTCCCTTTGGCGTTAAGTACGCCCGTTCCTTCCCTTTGGCGTTAAGTACGCCCGTTCCTTCCCTTTGGCGTTAAGTACGCCCGTTCCTTCCCTTTGGCGTTAAGTACGCCCGTTCCTTCCCTTTGGCGTTAAGTACGCCCGTTCCTTCCCTTTGGCGCTGTCGTGCGCTCGTTCCTTCCCTTTGGCGCTGTCGTGCGCTCGTTCCTTCCCTTTGGCGCTGTCGTGCGCTCGTTCCTTCCCTCTGGCGCTAAGTACGCCTGTTTCTTCCCTCTGGCGCTAAGTACGCCTGTTTCTTCCCTCTGGCGTTGTCGTACGCCTGTTCTTCCCTCTGGCGTTGTCGTACGCCTGTTTCTTCCCTCTGGCATTGTCGTACGCCTGTTCTGCCTTGTGGCGATGTTCGCCTGTCAACGTCGGTTAAACGCCTTTTGTTTTGCCTACCAGCATCTGTTAGACATCCTTTTTAGTTCGCCCTAGTGGGTAGTTTTGGTTTGATTTTTAGCCCACGATCCTACTTTCCCTCCACCCACCCAGGTTAGATCAGCTTAGTTATGACTCTTGCCCGCCATCCTGCCGTCCCTCCACCCACCCTGGTTAGATCAGCTTAGTTATGACTCTTGCCCGCCATCCTGCCGTCCCTCCACCCACCCTGGTTCGGTCACTTTGTAGTTTGTTTTGTTTGATAGGCCGTCCGGAGTCCGGCCTTGAGGGGGGGGGTAATGTCATGGTTGAGTTTTGGTTTGGCTTTGTTTTTCTGTTATTTTCATTTTTTCATCTCTTTTGGGTTAGGTTTGACTTTATTTATTGTTAGTTTTCAGTCATCAGTTATTTTCTGTCATTTTTCACTTCACCTCCTCAGCAGTCAGTCACACCTGTTATCATTTACCAGTCAATTAGCCAGATCCTTGTTCCACCTGTGTAGTGCTCTATTTAAACCTCCCTCTGCCTTCAGTTCAGCACTGGGCCGTCATCATCCCACACCTCTCCATGCCAGTCCCCGGTTTGCCTTGGAAGCTTTGTTTTGCTCCTTTTGTTAAGGTTAGTCCTGTCAGTCACTCTAAAGACTGTTTGTTCACTGTTTGTTCCTGGAGAGGTTCTGCTCTGTGCCCTGGTGTCTCTCAAGTTCTGCTAACCTGACTAGCCGCCCTGGTGAAGCTCAGCTCTGAGCCCTGGTGTCTCTCAAGTTCTGCTAACCTGACTAGCCGCCCTGGTGAAGCTCAGCTCTGTGCCCTGGTGTCTCTCAAGTTCTGCTAACCTGACTAGCCGCCCTGGTGAAGCTCAGCTCTGTGCCCTGGTGTCTCTCAAGTTCTGCTAACCTGACTAGCCGCCCTGGTGAAGCTCAGCTCTGTGCCCTGGTGTCTCCAAATGAACTGCTAACCTGAGTGCTATGAGGCCTGCTAGCCGAGCAGCACCTAGGAAGTGTGGACTCTCTGTCTCCGGGCCGTCAGCTCCTGCCATCACATTCATCCCTGACCTTCTGCAGTCCTGAACCTCCGGTCTTCATCACTCACCACCCAGCAGACTTCCTTCAATAAAGACTCAAACTTTTAGTCCCGTGTGTGCGTCCTGAGTTCATCGGTAAACAAAACCCTGACAGTGTGAAAATTGTAGGAATTTGCCCCAAGGAATGTAGGCAACAGTACAATCAACTATAAAAGGTAAAATGTCCAAGGAGAGTCATTCTTGGATGGATGGATGGATGGATGGATGGATGGATGGATGGATGGATGGATGGATGGATGGATGGATAGATGGATAGATGGATAGATGGATAGATAGATAGATAGATAGATAGATAGACTGGAGCACTTATTCACACTAAGTCTCTTAATTGATCTCAAAGTGAGGCTAAGAACTGACTGCTCTCCTTGAGTGTTTGATCTGAGAGTTTAAAACAAGCATGCAAAGCAAAATGCCATAATTACTAGACAGGTGCAATGCAGTAAATGCTTAATTGGTCTATGTTTGTGATGCAACATATTCACAGAACATCACATGCGGGATTTGGCACAGTGGAGCCATTCCAACAGAACCTTAATACACAGCAAGGCGAGAAAACAAACAAAGCTGTAATAATGGAAATTACCGCATTGTGGAGTCTCTTGTTATATTTCATTAACTTCTATAGAGCAGAAGTCAGAAAGAGGTCACCATGTCACAAAAGTATTGAAAGAAGCTTTTCATTAAAAAGCAACCAAGTACATGTCTGTCAAAAAAAAACAAGAGGGATTTTACCAAGGTAAAGGAAGATACAGACTCCATCTGAATACCCTTAATAATAGCTCCTACACTGCAAAAACAGAACTAAAAATAAGTAAAAAATATCTTGAAATTAGGGTGTTTGTCCTTGATTTGAGCAGGTAAATAAGATTATCTTAATGAGTATTTTGACCCCTAAAATTAGACAATTGGATATACTGCACTTGAAATAAGATGATGGAGCTGAATTGTTCCTATTTTAAGTGCAACAATCTTATTCCATTGGCAAATCATCTTATTTACCTGGTCAAATTAAGGATAAATGCACTCATTTCATTCTTAGTTCCGTTTTTGCAGTGTAGCTCCTGCTCCAACAGTAACAACTCTATCTATCTCAAAAGATTGAGATAAAGGTATTGACCCACAGAGCCAGCTGAAGTGCGACATTGTTAATTATGTGCCGAAACCAAATCACAGGCTTTTAAATCAAAGCTATTGTTGAAAAGAATAAACATGAGTACATAGCTTAAATCAATAAATTGTGTATGTTTTGATGCCACTCAACCACCCATGGGATTGAACCCTGGGATACATGTTCCACATGGTCAAGAAACAAAAAAGCAGCAAGTCCAAGGCAGAAGACAACTTGAACACCAATACGTGAACCAGCAGAGAAGACCTCTCAGTACTTAGAGTTAAAAATCCTCTTGGCTGAAGAACTGATAACCCAGGGGGCAGACAGGTCAAGGAGATCCGAGGTCAGAGTCGGACGCAAGTGATGAAAAATTCCATCTGGAAATCAAGAACAAAAAGTCTCAGCTAGATGAGAGCAAAAGAACATACAGGACATTAATGAAGTCCTGTTGTGCCCTACGGTGCACATGTCATAAAATATTTGCAATGTGTTCTTAAACACACCAACACTAATTTTCTATAAAAAAATCTAAATTACAAAACTTTTTTCTTCTATTGCAGATGCATTATATTATACTTCAGTAATAAATGAGACCATTCTTTAAGGGTTTATTCACATCTGCCACATTTGGTCCACTTTAAATGAACCTTTTGTGCAGATGTAAATACACTCCGATGAATAATGTTCCGGCCCAAACAACTAGACAGAAATACTGTTTTTGAGGTGGTCTTGGTCTGCTTTCAAAAAGACTCTGGTGGGGTTTGCTTCTGGTGTGAATACGAAAACATACATCTGTTTGGGCTTAACAAGCCACCATAGCTGTTTATGTTGTACTCAAATAATACCTGAAATAATCTGTTGCTGTTTCCAATGTGCTGTGGGACTCCTTCATCCTGCAGGATGCATTCTCCAAAGCCGTACAAAAATGAGAAATAAAATCTCCATAAACCTGCGTTGAATAAGCTGCTCTTGAAGCAATGATTTATCAGCTGTACTAACAGCACAAAAATGCAAAACAGAATTGATGTACGCAGTATTTCCATGGTAGTTTTTCCTACATTTCTGTTTCTGTGCTAAGGCCCTGCCCTAGTCCTTGCCATCCAATGGAAGCAACAATCATCACACACATGGCTTTGTTTACAAGTTTTATTTCACTTGCAGAAACTACAATGTGGAATCAAACATCACCAAACATAAAAAAGTCCGCTTTTGCTCTGGACCAAACAACTGGACTAGTAGTCCTTTCTGGTGTGAATACACCCTTACGTTTTTCATATATCTTTGCCAGGGCAGGTAACAATTAAGAAGGGAGCTGTATGTGTTTGATAACTTAAGATCTGAATAACAAGCTAAGCAAACATGTAAAAGAAACTGTCAGAACTTTTTTCACCCCGTCTATGTTCCCCAACTAAGCTTTTCATCTTTCAACATTTCTGAGAACATTTCAGATTCTCAGGATGCTACTTATTGCACAACATCTATGATTCACTTTTATTCTGTTAATGTCAAGTGGGCCTGACCTCAGAAAATCTCCAACAGCAGGGAATTAGCTCTTGTTATTGGAAGATTTTGCTCCCACACAGCATAAAGGTTTATATGACTCAGCTTTTATGCAAACTCCCTGCTCCTTCAAAGAGTTTCTTTGCATTGGTAGGCATGTTTACTGTGCCATCATCCATACCAAAGATGAAACTACTGGAAGAGAAGAGAAAAGTGTGTGCAAGCAAGCAGTGAGACCTTGCTGGATTGTTTCCACACTCTGTTAGCCCCGCCTGGAACTTGAAAAGGAGTAAATATAGTAGAATCATTGGTTGCGTAGTGAAACCTGAGCAGTGAGTGAAGCGCTTACTTGGCTCAGATGTTATAAGCCCTGTTCCTTCGACACAGGGAAGGGGACCTGACAGAAAGAGAATCCTAGAGGTTTAAGGGCGATGAGAGGAGTGCGGTGAGAGGGAGATTCATCTTTCTCTTCAGTCATGTTTGCTGAGCTGGGGGTTTCCACCTCAATAAGTCATCCCCCTTGTTCAGAGAATCAACCTTTCATGACAGGGATCAGCTCTGTCTGTGCCACAGAAAGCTGAGAGGGCACAGAGCAAGGCGGGAACACACAGATATAAGAAATCATGAAGTGGTAAAAACTGCAGAATCACTTAAGTGGAGAGGTTACTTTTTCTGTGAATTGGCCTGTTTATAGCTTAGGCACATTATAGAGTCGGCAGAAGAGGTGAGGAGAACTAGCCACACTCGTGGTGGGATAATAGGAGCATTGACCCTTTAAGCCCACAAGTCCCTTTTCAAGGGGGAATGAGCTCTTTAGCAATTATAACACACTTGTAGCTGACTGAGACCAACACACAGTTGTCATATGTCCAGATTTTCCTCTGAGACTCCTCTACAAATGTATCTACCAAATATATAATAGCATCCCACATTTTAAATTTCAAGAATGAATTCCAAATTTCAGAAATTGTGCCAAAATGGTACAAAAACAATAGGGGTCCACCTGGATTTATTTTTCAATCTAAACATATGTACCTTCTCAATTGCTTGTTGTGTGGACACCAAACTTGCCACAAATGTAACCAAAATGTTGTATTTACAATTTGTGATTTTATTCCTTGGTTATAGTAGGATGTTTTAGATGTAAACATCTTTTTTTAGGGAAATGTAGTTTTTTGTAGGTATTTAAATCTAATTTACTCAGGCCCAGAATAATTTACTCTCAAATTTTCACATCCACATTAACTTCCAGGACCTTTATGTTAGTTGATGACAAGATTAGCAGTTTAGGCATTGTACAAGTTGAGAAAGTATGAGTATGTATTCTTTGGATAATAGTCTGTAGTTGTCATGTTCCAAATACAAGCACCAGTGTGCTTTATTTACATTTTATCAATGAGACAAATACAGACCAACGTGCTGGTGAAGATTCTCAGTCATCCAGGTCATAGTCATTCAAAAAAAAAGAAGTAAAAAACAAAACAGCTGGACTTGTTTTCCGTAGTTGAAGACGTTTCGCTTCCTTTCCAGGAAGCTTTCTCAATGGCGTACCGCGAGCGAGCTATTTTTAGAAACGTAACGTCACGATGACGTCACATCACGTGGTACGCAGTAGGGCAAGCTTGCATAGTCCGCCGCTGTGTCGCTCTAAAAGAGACGTGCGTTACCCTTGGTTTTACTCGGTAAACGACTGCTTTTTCCAAATCTAAGACCATGGTTTTTAAACATTGTTGCTATGGAACGTGCAACAGCGACTCGAGGTACGCTGATCGGCCGCATATGAAGGATGTTTTCTTCAAGACTGCCAAGGAGAAATGTGTGCGCTGGGTACACCGGTGCGGTCAGCCTACACAACAGTTCAACCCGGAAAAAGTTACCAAATTCACCTACATATGTAGCAAGCATTTTGCTGGAGGAAAGGGCACAACCGAAGAACATCCTGACCCAATTCCAGCGACATCAAGTAGTGAACAGGTAAGAGTATTTTGGTGGCCAACGTGTTAAAATTGAAGCGCCTGCTACCATGATAGCATACTCAAAAACATTTCAAATAAGACAAACATTAAACATATACCGATCCCTGGAAGGTGATTACAAACAAAAAAACGGCCGACGCTGCCATGACCGCCGCGCAGGAAAAAAAAAACAAAGCTTACCGTTCGATCAACTCGTCTGTTTTCCGGTTTTTTTAAGCCATCGAACCTCAAGCCATCGTTTGAGCTGAAGGTTGGTGTGTTCTTCGACAGTTCTACCAGTAATCCGTGCGCCTGGGACATCGTCTTGGGTAAGTTTAACGGCTGCAAAGTCTGGTTCTGTTGCGCGTGTAATAGCTGGTTGCTACGGGCGTTCTCTACCTGTATGCCCTACCTAAGCGGCAAAAGGGGCCTTGCTCTTGAGTCGGTGACGTCACGTGAGCGGTACACCATTTAAAAAGTCTGGAGTAATGTGCAGTACCAAGCTTTATACTGCTGCCTAACAAAGGCCTTGTAATGGCTTAGACAACATGCAAATTCAACCGAAACAGGTCCATCCCTTAGTAATGGGCGGTCGTTAAATACTGGCTGATCTGCTGGCTTAATGTCTCACAGAGAAACTCACAGTTTCTCTTTCAAACAGTGATAAGCAGCTACAGTTGTTACATTTGTGCCTGTACATCTAAGTTGCCAGTGGAGTGACAATGATTGACATGTACTATGAATTAATCTAATTGGATGAAGAATGACAGAAAAAAAAGCACTAATTGGCCATAGGCACAGAAAGCTTCACCCTGCGAATAATATTTAAGTAACCCATTAGAGGTGTGCTCTGATGGTGATGGAGTAGTGAGCATGACCTATGTATGGAGGCCTTAGTCCCCGTCGTGGTGGACCCAGGTTCAATTCAGACCTGAGGTCCTTTGCCGCATGTCTTCCCCCTTCTCTCAAATCTCTTTTCCTGTCAGTCTACTTTAAAAAACCAAGCCACTGGTGTTACAAAAAAAAACAAGAACAAACAGAAAAAGAATAATAAAAAGTAAACAATTAGAGACCAATTATGAAGTCACAAGGATGCAAAAAGGTCACAAGCACACATACACACTAAATTAGTTTCCCATGCCACTGAAACAATAAAATTAGGCATACTTAAAAGTTAACCACAAATAAACTTCAAATGGAATGGGAAAAGTAAAACAAAAAAAGGTCAGACACATTTTATGAGTGAAAATATATAATACATTTTTATTTTGTAATTTATGTTTACTGTATCTATGTATCTCACAATTTTGATGGACTCGAATGCCCCTTATTACCAAGCCACCACTGCAATTTAACAATAGTTTTTTCAGAGTTTCTTTGTTTTTGTTTTTTTTACCATTGATACTATAAATCTATGCACGAAGATCTAATTTATGTTGATCTTTGTGGGTTTTTTTTGTTGTCAGTTTACCTGTCTGCGTAGCAGTTCCTATATGAAGATAATCTGGAAGCTACAGGCACAGTTAGCATCAGCAAAATTTAGTTTTCTTATGTGCTTTGTACATCTGCTCATCTTGGTTCCATTTGTTGTCCCTCACGCTGAGGAAGAACAGCAATACGCTGCAACACGCTGTATCAAAACTTTTCCAACTCTGTCTCAAGCTCCCATTTTGAGTGCCCACCAGTCTGGCAACACAGCAGACCTGGTACAACTACCATGGCAAAAGTATGACCACAGGGTTCCACAAAGATATCTGAGTCGCATCATGCCGTCATCGCTCCGGACAGCTTGGTGGATATTCCCTCATCCCTACCACTCTGGCTAACCCAGCAGGAAATCCTTGTTCTGAACTTCACAAATCCAGCACCTCCTTTGGGCTCCTAAACACTTGTTCTCTCACTGGCAAGGATCTTCTAGTTTTTCAATCTGAACAATCATAAATACGACTTATGTTCCTTAACCGAGATGTGGCAGTGACTGGATGATTTCTCTGATCTAAATTCAACCATTCCACCCACATTTGTTTATACTGGTCAATTTCGTACCTCTGGACGTGGGGGTGGCCTTGAGATAATCCACAAAAAGAAGTACATAGTATCCCCGGTTTTTTGCACAGCTCAAACTCGGTCGAAATGGTTGTCGAGCAAATCTATGGCACCACTGCTACTAAATTAGCAGCTATCTATAGACCACCAAAACATAATCTGAACTTTGTAAACCATTTTTCAAAATTCTTTGGCAACCTAAGCCCTTGACTCCCAATTTAATACCGTTGGGGGACTCTGACATCCACATGGACAATACTCATAATGTTTTCACAAAAGATTTCACATCATGCTTAAACAATTTGGGTCTCCAGGAACATGTTGCTTCACCTACTCATTCCAAATGACATATCATGAACCTCATTATTTGTGCTTTTGTCAAACCAATTAACTGTAAAAAAAAAATAAATAAAATAAAATATAAAGCATAAAAGAAAGTGTCTTTCACTTTGAAAGACACCACCATTATTTTAATCAAAACTATCCGTACAGTTTCATCAATAACCAAATTAAAATTTCATCTCAAAGCCCATCTTTGTAGATTTGCCTATCCCCCATGATAAGTACATCGTAACTACCACCACTGCACTTTTCACCACATTTTGTCTATTTCTCTATCCACTAGTTTTATGCTGTTGTTTGTTAGGTTTTGATTGTGTAATATAATAATGGAGTTACTTTTATGTGTTGTTCATAATATCAGGTGACCTTGTGAGTCTTTTAAGGGCGCCTATGAATGAAATGTATTAAATCCTCCTCCCCTCCCCCCAACGTGTGTTTTGTGTTGGCACCCAGGGTTCTTGGCTCCTTCCTGCTGCAACAGTCAATAATCAGACCTTCACAAAGTGGTTCATCATCCATGTTCCTTTCACAAGCTCTTGCCAGATACCTGTTCCCATAAATGGGGTAACATCTGTGCCTTAGCTCTGAGATCCAGCATACTGATTGAGTTAAATAACTCTTGAAAAGTAAGCCACCCCAGTAACCTCACTTCCTGTGTTGCTCATCCCACTTACCTACCTACCTACTCTTCTGCTGCCATTTGTTCTGCAAAGATATATTAGTATAACCTTGTTGTTGTTGTTGTTTTAAACCATTAATAAATTCCTTATCATTGTGACTGCTTTTGAGTCCTTTGTCAGAATTGTGTAAAAATGCATTAGTGTTATTTTTTTTCCAGAGATGTCATTTAAATCCTATATTAAACAAGTTTCTAGAACTTCCTTCTTTCCCCTCCGGAATATTGCCAAAATTAGAAATATCCTGTCTATGTCTTATCCTCGGGGTTATGTGCAGGATTGTGTGTGTGTGTGTGTGTGTGTGTGTGTGTGTGTGTGTGTGTGTGTGTGTGTATGTGTGCTCACCTCATGTGATTGCAGGATTTGACTGGAAGTTGTATCAATACAGCTGAAGTTAGAAGTGGATTCCTTATGGCAGACGCCAGATACTTCTCACTCTCATAGTGGTTATCAGACTTTGTTACTTTATGCTCTTAGTCTATACGACCCTTTCGCTTACGTCCTCTGTGTTCACCTTCCAGGAAGAAGCTAAGTTCCTGTCCACGAAATGCTTTCATGTTTCCTGTTCTCTTTTTTCTGCTATCCCTCTGCAAAGTCTCCTTACTACTTCTTAGTTGCTCCCCCTTGCCCAGGTCCCACCATAAAACAACCATCATTGACCGGCCTGTCCACCCTCCAACGATTCACCACTCCCCTGCTGTTTCCTCATGTCCTCCTTGAATTTGAAAATAAAGATTAGAATCCATTCCACACACATTCAACATGCTGAAATCAACTCCTGTGACATACTCTGCAGACTTACCCTGGATCCTCACCGTCTTCATGGACAGATAAGTTCATTTGAAGAACTCCATCATCATTTTCTGAAATAATTTCTTTCAGCTCCTCAGTACCATCCTGAAAGAAGCACTCACTTCACTTTTCACTTTAATAAATCATTTAAACCATTATTTGTTATCCATGGTTGTTGCCTGCACAAGGATCTCATTGGCAAATGCCATGACAGTCCAGGAGTGATGCTGACAAACAGGGGTCCCAACCTTGTTGAAACTGAGAGCTACTTCTTTAGTACTGTGTCATATGAAGGCCTACCAGTCAGAGCTCACCTTAACGTTACATAAAAATTAACATTTTTCATGCTTTTGTAATTTTTTTTTTGATATAAATGCAGGTGTGATTAAAAAGGAAACACAATAGAATAAAATGCTATTTTAGATGCAGCTCACTGGTGAGTGGTGCTATTTTTTTAAACAGGCCTACGGGCACCACATGTGGTACTTGGGGGCTACCTGGTGCCCACGGTCACAATCTTGGTGACCAAAACACTGCAACAAGACTTCTGATGAAAATTAAACAGAGACATCAAATGGTTTGGAAATTAAAATTCTCCTTGTCACCAATAAAGCTCTTAATAGTCAAACTATGTCATCCAGAGATCTGTTTTTTCCTAACAGAGCCCTTTGTCCTCAGACTGCAGGTTTAATTGTTGTTTGAAATTCTAAAAGTAAAAAAGGCCATTTCTTTCCGTTTTTTAAGCAAGTCCCAGTTTCAGTCTGTGAGATAGAAACATTGTCTACTTTCAAGACTAGGCTTTTTCAAACCACGTATTTTGAATTGATACTATCTAAGTATACAATTTAGAAAACTAAATTGAACTGAATGATTTTAAAGGCCTATTGCTGCACAGATCTGAAGTTTTTTTCCAAATGTCAGAGGTCTAGCTGTTTCTAGTCTGTCTTTTAACAAATGTTTTCTCAAAGGCCTCTTTATATTTTACAACCAGAGATAACCATCATTTATGCCATGTCCAAAACATTTTATAAAACATCAAATCTTTCTGTGAGGAAAAAAGTGCACTTGAGTCGCTCAGAACACAAACTTTGATCACACCACAGACGTACATCACTCAGTGAACCCGCAGAGAAACAGATACATCTGTGATGTTGACATCTTCACTGCAGCATTTAAGCAGGTCTGCTTCTCTATGCAGCAAGGAAAAATCATGGCAGAAGCATCAAAACAAATTGATGCGCTCTTCATCTGCATATTGATTGGGAACTTCATCAGGCATCCCTAATGAGCAGACAAAAAGCAGACTTTGAAGAAGAGATCGGTGATTATGTTGAAGTTGCCATTCAGAATTATGTGTGGCACTTTAAATCAAGATCTAAATGCATAATCAATTATTTTGTTTTGCTGTCATATCTACAAGAAGGTCTGTGCTCTGCAGCTGTTTATGTGGTAATTGTTGTCACGCACATCTTCATTGTAATAAACTTCAATTCTAGTATTGCTTTTGCCAAATGATTTGTAAAGGTGCGTTCACATTGAATGTGATCCAGTCCAATTTTTACTCTGGATCGCCCGCCGTTGGATGCTTGACATTTCGCCCCTCTCTCACAGACAATCCATGCTGAGAATGTGCTGACAGCACAGCTATTTCCCCCAAGTCTGCTTCACTACGTCATCAAATAGGATGAGCATCTATCTGCTTGCTGTCCCCTCCTGTCAGTTCAACTCTTGGGCCATGGTAGTTTCCCGATTTCTTTGTGAGTTTGATCAGGCGCTTGTTGACTTTTAAAAGGTTTTCAACTTCATCACATTTTCTCATATTGTGTCCATCTTCTCCATAACAAAATATTCCAGGTTGAACTGAGTTTGTACTTTGTCTGCATTTCTTTTGAACTTGCATTTGATAGGTTGTTCAGGTTTGGAACCTTTTGTGTCCGATTGAGCTGCTGCTGCCGCAATGGTTGCAACTTTATGATTGCTCATTTCAGCTTTTATTGCACTCAGTTCACTTCTGAGTCGCTCCTCTTCAGGATCAGTTTTGGGTTCCGGTGCAGTGTTGATGACTGAAGCAACAGTTTTTGACATTCTTGCACTTCTAACATCATGCCTGCCTCGCAACATGTCCTCTTCCTCTCCATCTTCTTTTAACAAACTGTTAAAACATTTTAACGAACTGTTAAAAGAAGGTGGAGGAGTTTGTGTGTCATGTGTATGCGCATTGCAATCAAGTTCTGTGAAAGTACACTTCCTACAACTTGCTCGATGCAAAGACGGTTGCATCCTACAACTTGTTCGATGCAAAGACGGACGTGAGACTCCCATCCCATCCCGGATGGGAGTCTCACGTGACCCGCGGGATTCCCGAAAAAATGTCAGCCTCTAATCCAGACCTGGCAGCATGGGCGGGCATTGGGGGGGCGTGCCCCTCCTGGACTGAAAGTTGTTTTTTGTTGTTGTTTTTTTTACCTCAGAGTGGCCAATGTTCTATTAGTACTATCTTTGGTTTGTCAATCATACAATTCAACCAATCAAATCAACGACTGAAGGCGACATGCTAGCCAATTACAGCTGGAGAGGGGCGGTTTGCTGTGGTCACTGTCGGTGTCGGTAGTACGGGATTGATATTCGATCTGATTACCAAACAATTACCAGAAGTGACAACGAAGCAAACGAGAGCGAGCTGGAAGCAGCGGCATTAATTTCTGTTTAAAACGTCAGCACTGAGGTCAATACTGGAGTAAACATTCATGCTAGGAGGGTTAGCTAGACAGCTAGGAGCACAAGGAGCAGAACCAAGCAGTAAAACTGCCAAACTGAAGAAACCTGGGTTACTTGCAGGCAGAAGGGAACTCTGCTTTGTTCGGATCCTTGTGCTCCCTAGCTGCTGTAATTACAGAACATCTGCTAGTATGAATTTTTACTTTACAGTGTTCAGCCTGACACCAGCGCTCATGTTTATCAGGGTGCATGTTTGTGCTTGACTTTTGAGTCAAGACGGCACTACAGGTTGCCGTATGTCACTGTTAGTTTCCAGCCCAAAATCAGCATAAATATGCCCAACTTAAAAGAAAACAACAAGGCCAAATCTCAAACTCTCTCATGTTAAAAGCATATAACTATTAAACACATGCCATTAACGCACAACTGCGCTGAAGCAAAGAAAAAAAACTGTGCATACGGGCAAAATATACAATCAGACAACTAAATAACACACAAGATCACTTTAACAATCATGAGATATCAACTGGGAAAATAACTTTTATCAATAGCTTCCCAAGATGAGTTGTAAATCTACCTTAATATAAACTTAATTTCTCTTAGTATAGCTCAATCAACCATTTCTCTTTCACACAGCCATGGCATATTTTTAAGTTGACAAGTAGAACTCAACCCTTCTTGGGGCGTTTACATTGGCCAATACAATTTCATAGTGACACTTGATTAATCATTATTATTTTCGTGTTTTATTATAACTATCGATCAATATTAATAATTTTAACTATTATTCATTGATGATGTCAGATACGACAGATTCGACTCATTTAAAAAATAAATTGTAGTAAAATGAGTTCAAGGAGATGGCATTTAATTAAAATGGTTTTAGTTTTCTGCCTGACATTGACAACTATTTTGTTAGTAATTCAAATTTTTACAACCTGCCCATAAGCTATTTTGTTCAAGCTCAATGCACTGACTACACTACTGCTTTCTGTTTGTTTGTTTTTTTAGATTTTGGGATTTTATTGAGAATTTCTTTCTCAGCACTGTAGGAGTAATCACAGAGCCACTGCTAAGCCTGAAGCATATCAAATGTTTTTGAAAAAGTGTTAATTTTTTTCTGCAGCCGGGTCTTGGGATATCTCTTATAAAGTCTTAATATATCTTAAGATAGTCAAAGCCTGTTGAAAGGGGAAGATCAGGGCAAAATTGGAGCCAATCATCCTGCCATGTGAACCAACCTTAAGAGAACTTTTCAACGTTACTTTTTTTGTTGCATTCAGTCTGGCAGTGGGCAGCGTGGGCCCCTTCATAACTGTGAGCCCATGGCATCCGCATCCTCTGCTCCACCCCCACCCCTTGGCTCCGCTACAGGTGACAGTGAATTAGAGAGCAAACTGAAGGTAGGCTCTACATGCTGTTTGAGGTGTGTTTCTCCGGTGACAGACATGGTACCATTTCTTAATATCAAAGTGATGAATTGGCTGCCTGACACAGAGGAGAGGCACAGATTCAGCCTGCGTATATTTCTCTCTCTGCCCGTACCACACTGCATTTTATACTTTAGTGGAGCAGGTTAATAAACTCAAAATCAGAAGTTGTGTCAGGGGCCAAACCTCGTGTTTTGGGATTTTGAACCCGACTCCACACCCACACACACCCACTAACACACACACACAAACACACTGGGTTTGGTCCACCTCCGTCTCACGCTGTGACTACAAATGTGGGAGAGCTATTGAATAGGCAGATGAAGCATTTCTGTTTGCTCCCCGCTATCTATAATGGCTTTTGGAGAAACTTGAGAGACTATTCTGAAGTTTATACACTAGAAGGAGTCTACTTAAAGGTTACCTACCGAAACCGCTGTCCATCCAAGCTGCAACAATAAAAGCTTTTTATTTTAGAGATAATCTTTTCACCATGGCAACAACAGTGCAGCGTACCCTAGGTCTAGCTTACTGGGTGATTTGGCTTTACGGCGCCAATACAGTGGGCAGCTAGTCACTGCTCAGGCAGAAATAACTGTCATTGCCACATCACCTCTCTATAGCTCTTTCAGCCCACACTTGATTCTTTCAATTCACTGTTTCAAGAAACTGCTCTGAACAACACATGGCTGTTGTCAATGACATTTACATTATATGATCGCCTCCTACACAAACTAAAAATGCACAATGAAAGTGGTTTCTTTTTACAAGATCAAGATTTTTTTTTGAGACACAATGTTAAGTTTTGTATCATATCAGTTTATCTTGTTGTTTTTGGTAGGGATTCTTTTGGCTTCAGGGCAAGTCACATTATGATTCACTATGCACCCAGATGTCTTCAAAATGACGTCAGAGAATTTCATGGCTCAGTCATGTTTACAGTTGAAAAGCACGACCCGAATGACTTCTTCTTCGTCTCCAGGGCACCTTAATGGGTCACTAAAGACCAAGTGCAGCAAGTCACCTGGACCAAAGTGTTGACATTTACCGCTTATACATACGAAGGACAAGGCGCGCTAGACGATCTAAATGATGCATGAGAGATATAAAAAAAAAACAGATAAGTGCAGGATTCTACATGGAATCCGAAGTGTGTTTTTTATCATTTAATTTCTTCATATTTACCTGGATTGAAGGAATCTTTTACTGAAAGAGAAATTATCCTAACTCCACAGAAAATTAGGTTAAATGGTACAATACATTTTAGGTGTTTAAAATTAACAAATTTCACAACTAAAATTAGAAAGACCAAATTTAATACAGAATCGTTGTTGGTATCAAACACTTCCATTGCAAGCAATCAAGGACTTCAGTTAATGCATCAGTTGCACTTAAAACAGAACACCTGAAATACCTGGAATGGTAACTTAACATTTCATTTCATGTTTCATGGAAAAAGTAACATCAAGGAGTTTTGTGAGCAGATCGGAACACAAGTTTGTTTATAGCTTATGCAGAAGAAGAACAAACAGATTACAGCATGCATCAGTGGGTTTGCTCTGACCAACAGAGTTATCTGTCTCTCTTTCAAATATCCTTGTTAGTGGACCTTGTGACAACAAGGCCTCAGTCAATCGTTCCCCGATGGACGGTTGTATTGGAACTGAATTTTCGATTGTAATGCAAATTGCAGTTGACTAATAAAAATTTATTGATTGATTGATTGATTGATTATTCAAATTGTGTCTGACCAGCAAATTTATCACTGAAGAAGGGAACACCACTCGGCCCTGGGGGTGAAAGGGTCAGGGAGCTGATTACATCTTGTGAACGTACTTTTCTGCTGTTTGCACAAAGTAGTAATCAAATGTTTCTATTTGTCACAATCCCAAGGCAGTTCTGATTATTTATGAGTTTAATCCTTAGGATTGTGCACATGTTTCTGTTATTGGGGTTGCTTTCATTCACTGTTGTTCACACCTCTTCCTAAGTTACCTTCCAGCTGTTTCTGTAACCTTTGATTACTCCACACCTGTGTCCCGTTTAGTTCAATTATCTCCTGTGTATTTAAGTTCCGGGTTTCCGTTCAGTCTTGTCTGGATCCTTAGTCTGTAACCCTCCATGTCAGTCAGGTCTCTCTCTCTTGTTGTTGTTCCGTCCCAGTCTGTGGCCTGCCTTTGTTACCTACCTGGTGTGTTTTCTGGATTAAATCACTTACCTACCGATGCTTCCTCGCCGCTTCTTCTGCGCCATTGGTCAACAAAAAATGCAAAGCATGACACTATTATACACGTTAGAAAAATCTCTAAGAAAGAAAATGTAAAAAAAAAAAAAAAACTTTACATAAAATATCCTTGCCTTTCATGCAAAAATATAGCTCCAATACTGAACTCAAATACATACACCCATACTAACCCAAAAATGTATGTTAGTTACAATTTTCCTACAACAAAATAAATAAATACAATTGTCACTTGACTATGTTTTTATTGTGTGTCATTGGAACTTCAGACAAGACAAGTCCACCAAGGCTTTTTTTAAGAACAGTTCCTGGAAGACACTACAGTCATAGATGCTTGACTGTTTGGATTTGAAAGAGGCAGTGCCGCATGGAAAAGCTCGAATATAACCTGGACCTGGATTCCTTTGTCCAAGAAAACTGGGCTAAGACTGCCATGATCAGGCTGTGCATCACATTTGTAGCAAGTCATAATAACATAAGGTTGCCCTACAGTGTTAAAGATGCCTGTCATGAAGGAGTTTAATAATTTTAAAACTGTAACATAGTTAAAAGTGGCGCTTTGAGTATTATTTTGATAAACAACTTGTAATGTTAGTTGTTTTGTTTAATTTGTTTATTGCAAATAAGTATCGATATAATATTAATAAATAACATAATAAAAATGATAATCTATAGATTTTATGTCAGTCATTATAATACATTATTTTTTATGATTATATTGTATATTTCTTTATTGATAATTTCTCTTTTACTTAGGTGCTTTATTATATAACTTTTTCCTCTGGATATGTGTTTAGCTCCAGTAAAAAAAAAAATCTTATTTTAAATAGTTACTACATCTAATTGTAAATTAAAATAAAACCAGTTCCAAAAATTACTTGGATTTTCCCCACACTGAAAGCCTGCTGGGCTATGACAAACACCACAGGGTGGTGAAATGAAAATGAGGATCTTTACCAGCTTCCACTGTTATTAATAGAACATTATTAATTACTCACTGAGGTATCAAATATAGCAGTGACAACAGTCCTCATCTCAGCTGGAAAGCAGATGATGTGTTGCGCTCCTGAGTGTGAAATTGGCAAGGGGACAGCTGTTTTGGGCCCCAAACACCTGAGCCCACGGCAAATCAAGCAGACTTAGCTCACCCTGTCTGCTGTCAGCTGTGGCTCAGAGTTAAGTTTGCATTTGCAAGTACTGGTGAATAAAACTTCCAGGCACTGATTGCTCAATTTGATGTGTGTTGTTTTAAGCTCTGAATCTTTATGCTGTAGGCTTTTATAAGGTGGTGACACTTTTGTTGATTGAAAAACGTTTGTGCAAAATCATGAAATATAGAAAACCACATAGGTGTAGATAGAAGTAGAATTAAGAGAAATATTTTGCCTTTTTAAATCAAAGGTGAAAAGAGCTCTAAAACCTGGGCTCTTTTTATCCTGGTGCATTTGGCCAAAGAATGTCACAGATATTTGAATAGTTCTGTTAATGTTTGTCTGTTAATCAATGTTTGGAAATTGTGTAACAATCTGGTAAATAGAGCAAAAAAAATCTACCTTGGGATCAGTAGTGAGAGAACAATATTGACTGTCAAAATCCTAAATGTTTTGGTACATTTTTGTCTTTACAGTGTGTGGTTTAAAGTGGCCATGTCAACAAATTTAGTTTTTCTGAGCTTTTGGGGGTATAATATGATCAGTTGTGTACTGATGAGGCCGTGTGAATTTCAAATGTTAATACCAAAGGACCTGCTCAGGGGCGATCAGCTTTGTTGCGTTGCCCAAAAATGGTCAGATCAGAAAATGGGTTATCTTTCGACGTAGGTTGTCTTTGTACGTAATTCATATTCTCCAATCAGAGCACACCATCAAGCAAACAGCCTTCACCCTCCCCTCTGCTTCCCCCGTCCCCTCAGCTATTATACCATATGTGAGTTGAGGTAGCATGTCTGACTGCTCTACTTGTGAGGAGGAAGGTGGAGGAGCAGCAGCCCCAGATCAGCCTCCCTGCATCAACTTGAACAGGCATTCACAGAAGAAGCACGAATATCCCATATTCAACCTCTAACTAACTTCACAGTGGTTACCAAAAAGGAGAACTGATATGTCCGAGGGTGGTCAAAAATGCATAAAATTTCCACTCAAACCCAAAGGACGAGAGAAACACGGGGACTTTACTGAAGACTGTTTCCTGTGGGGTAATTCAAGTCGGGGTTTTCAAAAAAACTGATTTAAAAATATCTCTGTACCAACACGGAAGGTGGCGACCACGACACTGTTATTACCCGTAAGTTTATTTCATTTCTAATTGCTGTCAAATGTAAGGAAGGTGTGTTTGTGACTGAAAAATGCAGTGGACTAACTGAAGCTAAACCACTGCCAGCTGGATGATATTCCTGTTTCTGCGCGGTAGAGCTAGTTCAGCTGCATAATGTTTTTGTGTACTAGCAGCAAGTTCTCCGCAGTGGTACCTCAGTGAAGAGCTGGCTGACAGCTGCATAGGTGCAGCCAAAAAGAGTTCCCCGCTGTGCCATGATCTATGTGGCTATTTATTTGGGTCCTACTGTGTTGAATTATGCCACCAGTTCCAAGCCTTTGGTCAGCTTGACCTCGCGTCTCCGACATCCTGCAATACAAACACTTTGGCTAGCCATAAAACCATAATAATGGACTTTTAATGGAGTGTTGCGCCAAGAAGGGAGGGCTGGATGGAGCAGGAAAGGGGTGTGGAGGATGCGTTTGATAGGTTTTCAAAATATGGTTATAGCCAATCAGAGTGAAGTCAACAAGGTAAAGCTGCATATCATTAATGTACCCAATCCTTTTACTGAGAAGAGACATTTGGCCTGACAAAACAACAAGCTGATGAAATTATGAAATTCTTTGGAGGATTTACATATACATCAGTATAAACTATATGAAATGGTTTGTACAGTGATATCATGGTGCCTTTAGTATCAAAATCTGTAACTTCTATGTGTAAACTCAAGACAAACTTCAGAACAGGGGACATCCTTGCCATAAAATGAAAAAATGAACCACTAGCCCACTGTTTGAAATTTTATGACATATTTTTGTGGATAATACAGTCTGACATAACATAAAGTTTTACTTAATTAAAGGTTTATTCCATATACCGTATTTTTTGGACAATAAGTAGTTAATTTGGCTGATCCTGCTACTCATAGTCAGGTGTGGCTTATATATCAATTCAATTTTAAAGTTGCAATCAATTAATTGCAAAATTCCTGTTGCTCTTTTGATCAAAGGAGCAAAACTTGAACAAATCCCACTGTTTTAATTTGTAATCAGTTTAGAATAATCTAATCAAGGTTTGACTAATCAATATTTTTAATTCTAATTCTAAGCTGGTTGTGAGGGATTTACCCCCTCACTAACAAATAATGTAAACAGGCATCTGCTGGTTTTAAAGTAATTGAGTATTTGGGGAAAGCTTTAAGTTTATTTGTATTTGTAACTTTATGAACTTGTTTTGTTCTCACCACTCTTTTTTTTTTTTTAGGTCACCTGGTCAGGTGTTGCCATGGAAGCGCGCCCATGAGCAGTACTAATAAGGACCTGGTGTTGTCAATCAGCCTCATGAGGGAAAATCCATTTTGATTGAGATGGAGGGGAGATGTTTTGGTTTTTGTCTAGGATTTGGAGTATTGTTTTGATTTGTTGAAGTTGAATGTAAATTGTTTTTTTGTTTTTCCTCTAGAGGTTTTAATTTAGTTTGTTCCCTAAATATAAATTGTAATTGTTGTAAAGGTTTTCACCCCTGTTTCTTTTTAGTTGGTACAGGCTGGTGCTTTAAGAGCTGGGTTGTTCCAATATGGGAGAGGGTGTTTTTTTTGTTTGTCCTGCACTGTTGGCGAAAGTGGAATCCCTGCTCCTCTGCTGTGTAATGTAAGGTCTGCCTTTTCACATTTTTTTGCAAATATCTATAAAAAAGAAACGGAGCTCTACAATTTTTGGACTCAGTCTGATTTTTTCCCTTTTTGTGTGTTTTCTGCACTATACCGGTCATTTTGAAGTCCCTAAGGTTTTTGCTTTGGCATGCAAATCCTTACACTGGTCCTGATGCCAGAAAAGCATGGAAAGGTTCCCTTTTTGGGATGTTCAAATAAAAGCAGTTAGTCCAGGTTTTATGTTTAGTTTTTACATTTGTGTGCTATAACTGTGATTCTCTGTTAAGGTTCCTCAAGGCTATCATTCAATTAGAATCTTACTGTGCTCCATGTTTGGACTGAGTGAAAAAAATATGAAATAGTCCTTCAATTGGCACCATCCGTCCGTCCGTCTTCTTCCGCTTATCCGGGGTCGGGTCGCGGGGGTAGCAGCTTCAGTAGGGAGGCCCAGACGTCCCTCTCCCCGGCCACTTGGGCCAGCTCCTCAGGAGGAATCCCAAGGCGTTCCCAGGCCAGCCGGGAGACATAGTCCCTCCAGCGTGTCCTGGGTCTTCCCCTGGGCCTCCTCCCGGTGGGACGTGCCCGGAACACCTCACCAGGGAGGCGTCCAGGAGGCATCCTGACCAGAAGCCCGAGCCACCTCAACTGGCTCCTCTCGATGTGGAGGAGCAGCGGCTCTACTCTGAGTCCTCCCCGGATGACTGAGCTCCTCACCCTATCTCTAAGGGAGAGCCCAGACACACTACGGAGAAAACTCATTTCAGCCGCTTGTATCCGGGATCTCGTTCTTTCGGTCACGACCCAAAGCTCGTGACCATAGATGAGGGTAGGAAC
Source organism: Fundulus heteroclitus (assembly GCF_011125445.2). Classification (NCBI taxonomy): domain Eukaryota; kingdom Metazoa; phylum Chordata; class Actinopteri; order Cyprinodontiformes; family Fundulidae; genus Fundulus; species Fundulus heteroclitus. The sequence continues at coordinate 10,938,382 of NC_046361.1, forward strand.
GTAGATCGACCGGTAAATCGAGAGCTTCGCCTTTTGGCTCAGCTCTCTCTTCACCACAACGGATCGGTACAGCGCCCGCTTCACAGCAGACGCTGCACCAATCCGCATGTCGATCTCCCGCTCCATCCTCCCCTCATTCGTGAACAAGACCCCAAGATACTTAAACTCCTCCACTAGGGGCAGGACATCCTCCCCAACCCGGAGGAGGCACTCTACCCTTTTCCGGTTCAAGACCATGGTCTCGGATTTGGAGGCACTGATTCTCATCCCGGCCGCTTCGCACTCGGCTGCGAACCGCTCCAGTGAGAGCTGTAGATCACGCCCTGATGAAGCCAATAGGACCACGTCATCCGCGAATAGCAGAGACGCAATCCTAAGGCCACCAAAACGGATCCCCTCAACACCTTGGCTGCGCCTAGAAATTCTGTCCATAAAAGTTATGAACAGAATCGGTGACAAAGGGCAACCTTGGCGGAGTCCAACTCTCACCGGAAACGAGTCCGACTTACTGCCGGCAATGCGGACCAGACTCTGACACCAGTCGTACAGAGACCTGACAGGCCTTATTAAAGGGCCCGGTACTCCATACTCCCGGAGTACCCCCCACAGGATTCCTCGGGGGACACGGTCGAATGCCTTCTTCAGATCCACAAAGCACATGTAGACTGGTTGGGCAAACTCCCATGCCCCCTCCAGAATCCTGCTGAGGGTATAGAGCTGGTCCAGTGTTCCATGGCCAGGACGAAAACTACACTGCTCTTCCTGAATCCGAGATTCGACTATCCGACGGACCCTCCTTTCCAGAACCCCTGAATAGACCTTACCAGGGAGGCTTAAGAGTGTGATTCCCCTGTAGTTGGAACACACTCTCCGGTCCCCCTTTTTAAATAGGGGGACCACCACCCCAGTCTGCCAATCCAGGGGAACTGCCCCCGATGTCCACGCAATGTTGCAGAGCCGCGTTAACCAACACAGCCCCACAACATCCAGGGCCTTAAGGTACTCCGGGCGAATCTCATCCACCCCCGGAGCCTTGCCACCGAGGAGCTTTTTAACAACCTCGGCAACTTCAGCACCAGAGATGGGAGAACCCGACCCAGAGTCCTCAGGCTCTGCTTCCGCAACAGAAGACGTGTTGGTGGGATTAAGGAGGTCTTCAAAGTATTCCGCCCACCGAAACACGACGTCCCGAGTCGAGGTCAGCAGCACACCACCCCCACTGTAAACAGTGTTGGTACTGCACTGCTTCCCCCTCCTGAGACGCCGGATAGTGGACCAGAATCGCTTCGAAGCCGTACGGAAGTCTTTCTCCATGGCCTCTCCGAACTCTTCCCACGCCCGAGTTTTTGCCTCAGCGACCAGCCGAGCCGCCTGCCGCTTCGACTACCGGTACACATCAGCTGCTTCCGGAGTCCCACAGGTTGGACCTCCTTCTTCAGCTTGACGGCTTCCCTCACCGCTGGTGTCCACCAGCGGGTTCGAGGGTTGCCGCCGCGACATGCACCGACAACCTTGCGGCCACAGCTTCGACTAGCCGCCTCAACAATAGAGGCGTGGAACATGGTCCATTCAGACTCAATGTCCCCCGCCTCCCTCGGGACGTGTTTAAAGTTCTCCCGGAGGTGGGAGTTAAAGCTCCGCCTCACAGGGGACTCCGCCAGACGTTCCCAGCAAACCCTCACAGTACGTTTGGGCCTGCCCGGTCGGACCGGCTTCCTCCCCCGCCATCGGAGCCAACTCAGCACCAGGTAGTGGTCGGTGGAGAGCTCCGCCCCTCTCTTCACCCGAGTGTCCAAGACATACGACCGCAGATCAGATGAAACGACAACAAAGTCGATCATTGAACTGCGACCTAGGGTGTCCTGGTGCCAAGAGCACATATGGACACCCTTATGCTTGAACATGGTGTTTGTGATGGACAATCCATGACGAGCACAGAAGTCCAACAACAAAACACCACTCGAGTTCAGATCAGGTGGGCCATTCCTCCCAACCACGCCCCTCCAGGTCCCACTGTCATTGCCCACGTGAGCGTTGAAGTCCCCCAGCAAAACGAGGGAGTCCCCAGGAGGGGCACTCTCCAGTACCCCTTCCAAGGACTCCAAAAAGGGTGGGTAATCTGAACTGCTGTTTGGCACATAAGTGCAAACAACAGTCAGAACCCGTCCCCCCACACGAATGCGGAGGGAGGCCACCCTCTCGTTCACCGGGGAAAACCCCAACGTGCAGGCACCGAGATGGGGGGCAACAAGTATGCCAACCCCAGCTCGGCGCCTCTCACCATGGGCAACTCCAGAGTGGAAGAATGTCCAGCCCCTCTCAAGGAGACTGGTTCCGGAGCCAGAGCGGTGCGTCGAGGTGAGTCCGACTATCTCTAGTCGGAACCTCTCAACCTCGCGCACAAGCTCAGGCTCCTTCCCCACCAGAGAGGTGACATTCCACGTCCCAAGAGCCAGCTTTGGCACCAATAAGAGGAATTGCTGGTTCCGATACAAGATAAATGTCCTTATTGCTTAACTGCTTTACTTTTACAGGAAACTGAGTGACATACTGGAGGGAGTCATGAATTATGCTGGAAAATCCTGAATAAGAACATTCTGTCAGCAGTTTGTGATCTTAAACTCAATAAAATCTGGATTTTATAGCAGATAATGCTTTATATTCTGGGGGCTAACATTTGTGTTGGGTATATGTGTATCTTTATCCTGAACAGAGGATCCCTGCTGGTGGGAATGGTGAACCAGTAGGAGACAAGCACATCTGTCAGCAATTTCCCTCATCTACTACTGGGATATAAGGATCTGCAGGACTATCACTCTCTGCCTCATGTTCAATGTGGAATGCGGCAGTTTATGATTCTTGCTGACCACCTCTTCTCCCTCAGCACTGTCTTCAAACTAAACAAAAAATCTCTACTTTCATCTTACTCATGCTTCTATTTGAGTCTTGCCTTTGCCGATTGTTCTTCCTTTCACCACAGAACTTGTACCATAACATTTTCCAGTCCTGCTGAAACTTTTCACTTTCATAAAAAACTCACTTTCCATCTGTGCCCTTTTGATGATTCTTTATGTTGGTTTGGAAGTTACTGCAAACAATGACAGTCAAAGTCCTATTCAATACAGACTTGATGAGTGATATCATTAGACTGTAATATAGCTCTGAACTTTTTACATTTTAACAATTAGAAAACTGAGGTAATACTGGTTGGACCAAGTCACTCCTGTGACCCTAGTACTGTTGATTTGGGACCCCTGACAACATATTTTAAACCAAGTGTCATTGATTTGGGTTTTAAGTTTAAGTGTTTTTATCACTTAAGGCAGCTGACCAAATGGAAATCCTTTCTCTCAAGACAGCTACTTGAAACAGTAATCCATGCTTTTATATCATCCTGCCCGATTACTGTAACAGACTCTATGTTGGAATGAATCAGTCTTTGCTTTCTCGTCTACAGCTGGTTCAAAACACTGCTGCTTGTCTTTTAACAGGTCCTCCAAAGACAGAGCCTATTACCCCTATTCATTTTTAATTGTTTCAACGACCTGGCCCCACCGTACCTCTCTGAGCTTTTTCATCCCAACTTGCCCTCTCGGCCCCTCAGGTCAGCTGAACTGCATCTCCTGGAGGTACCGAGGTCTAAGAGGAAGCTCAGAGGGAGCAGGGCCTTTTCTATTGTTGGTCCTCAACTTTGGAATAACCTGCCCCTGCACATAAGAGAGGCTCCTACTCGGCCTACCCTTAAAACTCTTCTTAAAACTTACTTTTATTCTTTGGCTTTTACCACTAGCGAGACTTAATTTTAATTTTAAATTGGTTTTATTGTTTCTTTGAAGTGATTTTATGCATTATTTTTAATAGATGTGTTTTAGCTTGTAGTGATGTCCAGCACTTTGTTTCAGCTTTTGGTTGTTAAGTGCTTTATAAATAAATTTGGTATGGTATGTATTATTATGAAGATCTTCTTAAATCTTTGATTTATATTTTTTTACATTCAGAATTTTATTTTACCCAAAATAAGTGTATCCTGTGAGAATTCAGCTTTTAAGCCATTATAAATTAAAATGTTACAAAATTACCCACTTTCTTCAGAAGCACTCCAGCTTTCAAGTTAGAGTTCATAATTCTTGCATGGCCTGTAGATGTGGCCATCAAATTGCCATCAGTAATGACAGTTTCCCAAAAAAAGAAACGGCAATTATTGCACATTACATAAACATGCATCTTACTTCTCAGGTACATCAAAAGGCTTTTAAACTGTGACACAGCTGTAAGTGCTTGTTACCTTTATTTCAGAACCTGTTAACCAGATTGCATCAAGCCTTCTGGGCTGTTTGCATGTAAAGAAAATGCATTAAGGAAGCAGGATGTGCTGTTGCAATATCCTGACCTGCTTTGTCTCGCAGTGAGTGGGCAGTTTCTAATTCTTACCGACATGTACCATGGTTAACATCTCAGGCAGGTTTCCAGCTGTACAATGGGGAACCACATGCTGTTAAGGAACACAATGTTTGCTGTAACATGAACGAGAAAGGCAATGTAGTGCACTTGATCTATGGGTTGGACATTGTTTGAACCTGATTCGTATCCTCACATCTTTTATTCCGCACTATTAGCTGTTTCAAAAGCCAACATGGAGCTTTCCACAAAATTCATTTGAAGCTTGATATAAAAATGCATTCCAGCATCCACAACTTCAACATCAATTCATCACCTGACTTTTAAAATTCAACAATCTTTCACCACAGACATAACATCCGCAGATAGCGTTTGATGTTCTCTACAAAGACTTCTGAAATAATGAGTAAAAAACAAAACAAGTCACTTACAAAAAGTACACGAATGGTAAAATTCACATAGCACTTTTCAGATCATACAGATGTGAAAAGTGGCGTAAGGGAGTTTGTCCTGAATTGGCGCATTGCCGGTTCAATCTCTTGCCCCAACTGTCTCAGTTGTATCCTTGGGCAAGATGCTTCACTCGAATTGGCTGCTGGCGGTGGTCAGAGGGCCTGGTGGCGCCGATGTATGTTAGCTTCGTCTCTGTCAGTCTGCCCCAGGGCAGTTGTGGCTCCTAACATGGCTCACCACCGTCAGGGTATGAATGTGTGTTTGAATGACCGTCGGACTAGTTAAAACGCTATACAAGTAAAAGCCATTTACCATTTACATACATTCATACACTAATAAACAGATAGACATCTTGGGGTTAAATGCATTCTTTGTTCAGTAGCACATTGATATATGACAGGGGGAATTGGTTATCAAACCGACAACCTTCCGATAGCAAGACAACTCCTCTACCCACTGTAAAGCAGTCACATAAAAGCTGCAGTCCTGGTTGTTGGTTTTGACTGCCTTCCTGTAACCTTTTTATGGAATGCAACGGAGGATCAATGAAACTGCACTGGCTATAACACTCTCACATATTGACTGCACATTTTCTGTACCTTCGATCAAAGTACCTGGGGGGCCAGAGCCGTAAAAATCAGTACAGTCCCATATGGCCCAGACAATAAGCTTTTCTTATTCATGAATGATTGCATGGCTTTTGAAATCCTTAGTGCCCAATCTAAAGGTGGCTGTAATCACAGAAGTTAAATGATTCCTTGTAAATCTTACATTTTTAAACTTAGGATTGTCTATTCTATGAGTTTTTATTGGCTGGGTATATTTATTGACCTTTTTTAGCAACAACAACAAAATAGCCATATAGTTTAGAACTCCTTGTGGCATTTGTAGAGCATGCAAAAACACCAATCAAATACATTTCTTTGTTTGTTCATCAAATATTATAGCTCAATTTTTGCAGTTATTGAGTACTCATTTATTGCTGTCCATTGACTTTTTTAAAGGTTAGTTCCTTACCCAGTTTCCTCCTAAACTGAAGAAATAACATTTACTCATGAATATTTAAACTCTTTTCAGAGGCATTTTCTTTCATGCAAAACTGTAAAACTTAATAACATTAAATTGGCATTTGAGGTGAGTTAATTTTTAAACATAGCTTCAAGGAACTCCCAGATGGGACACGAGTGCATTCATTTCCCCGTTGTGGGTTGTTTCAAGCGAGCGCTGTCAAAGCTTTACTTATTCTGTGCAGGGGACACTGCATATACATACAAGACAAACATACAAGAATATTATATATTAGTGACTCTACCTGTAGACTCTTACAGGTCAGCCTATGGCCATGCAAGCGGGTAGATATTCTGGCATAGAAAAATGGCATGCCGCAGACAACAGATAAAAACATTAGAGACCATAGTCATACAGCATAACAGCTTAAAACAGAGTTTGGGATGGAGCTCTGCTAATTTACAGACACTGACCCGATTAGTGAACAAAACAGTCAACCAGGAGCAGCAAAAGCAACACACAGTTCATAGAGAAAAAGATAGCAATCTCGACCTGTGACAGATTGTACGTTGTTATGCAACCACAGACTTCAATGCTCTGTGTCAGGATCATATGTGATAGACCAATAGAAAGTGGTATCTAATTGTGAAATGGATGGAAAATTAAACATAATTCTCCACATTTTGTACAAATAAAAATGTGCATTTCCATTGAGCTCCTGTGAATCAATGCTGCAATAAACCACCTTTTACTGAAATCACAGCTGCATGTCTATTTGTGTATGTCTCTACAAGCTTTGTGCATCTGAATTTTTTGCTATTTTTTTGCCATGTTGCCCAAACTCAGATTAGATGTAGAGCATCTGTAAACATCTATTTTCAAGTCTTATCAAATAGTTTTTGTTTGATTCAGTTCTGGGTTTTGACTGGGGGTTTAACTCATGAATTTGCCGTGATCAACATCATTAGATTTAGGCTCTGGAGGTATATCTGGTGTTAGCCTGCTGTTAAATTCACTATTAAACCAGTCTTAATAATTTTCTCTGTTCCTTCTTTTGACAAACTGAAAACAGCAAATTCTTATGACTTTCTTTCATCAATTGCTCTTGTTTCCACAGTTCAATAAATGTCTGAATGGTGAAGAGTAAAATGAAAAGTTTTGTGTCTACATGCATGAAAAAATGTGAAATATGTATTTCTTTGCCCCCCCCCCTTCTTTATACATGTTTGTCTAAGCTATGTTTCATAATTAAAGCTCTGCAGTATTTATTTTGAGTCAAGTTCTCCAAAAGATATCTTCTGTCAGAGCTGCTTTTTTTTTACTACAAATGAAGATCACCAAGTGAACAATATTACCAGTTTTTAAGTATAAGAAACATGTTAAAGAAACGTGAAATTATTGTTCCATACAATAAGCTTCTAATTAACAACAGTAGACCATCCTTAATAGTAAAAGTTATGACTTATTAATTATAACTCAACTGTGTGTAATTAAGCTAGACACATTTTAGTATATAACACTATGCAATGCATAAAAAATAAAATCTCTGTAAACAGCTAACTGCTGTGAAAAGCAACCACTTTATTTGTTAAACTGTGTCTGCCCTTAAGCTGTTTAGTGTGCTCTTTAAAAGAGGACACAGTTAAAACAGATCTGTGTCATTTCTTGACTGCATCCATTTAGATATGTGGAGTGTTTGCAATGTCAAAAACATTGTACTACCACTAAACTTTGAGCCAACATAGGTCTAAAAACCATGCCATTCAGTGAGTCACTCAGATTTGCAGCTTATTCAGATGCCACATCAAAATCTCACATTAAAAACTGCCCCCTTCTCAAATTCTTAAAACCTCTTTCTCATATTGGTTCAGGCTTATAAGCTCAAAGAAGTCCAACTTTGACTTCTCTTATCTATTCCTCCATAATCCTTTCACATGAATATGAGTAGGAACAAAGGCACTTGCACATTGGTTTGAGTGGGGGCATGTGAAAGTGAGGTTTATGTCCATTCACAGCTTGTGACCTGCCCTCACAGATCCACAATGATTTATTGGACATGCCAAGAGCAAAGAAAATGTCTCAAATTGTTGTCAACTGCATAGAGCAGCACCATCATTACACTGCCTCTAAATCAAACTGCAGAGGTGGGGGGTAGGGGGAAATAAAAGAAACCAGCAGAAAATGTGTTTTGTACAGTTTACATGCTGAGATATCATTGCCGGCAAGATAAACTATGGCATGCTATTGCTTCTGGTTGAAGACCAGTGACACTATGTAGAAAATATTTGAAATGATGGGAACAAAGATCACTTTAACCTTCCGCCACTGAAATTAATAAACAGCCCCGAGAGGAGAGCAAACTTGCATATCAGAAGACACATGAAAGCCTTATTGTATTAATAAATTCCATAGCTATTTATTGCAAATAATGCATTTCTAAAATTCTTAACATTACATTTCAGTGGTGCTCGATCTATATGTGGAAACTACATTAACGTCTTGCTTTTGTCCTCACTATTCCTGCCTTTTTGCACTACTAGTTGTACTGAATGAACAGGGCTCATTATTTAATAAAATGGATTCAGAATATTCTGTAATTAATTCTCTCCCTCACATGGCCATTTGTGTCTTGATAGACCTGCACTTGTGCCATACTCTGTCTGGTTTTAGACGATAGATTAAACAGCGCTTTGTGAGATGTCCAAAGCCTAAGGTGTTGTTTAACCACCAAAACCTACTTTAAACCTCTCCACAACTTTATGTTCAAAGCATAGGACATTCTAAATCTTTATCACTTACCACACTAACTGCTTTTTTCCTTGGTCTTTCGGATTCTGTTCGTTTAGTTATGTTTTCTAACAAATCTCTAAAGACTTTACAGAACAGCTGGATTTAAACCAAGAACAAACTGCAAACAGGTGGACCTACACCTTTCAACTAGTACTCCCATATTCAGAAAGTGGCCCTTCCCTAAGTGAACAATCTTCAACTGACCAGATCAGGTCTTAACCTACATGCCCCCATCAATCTTGTTTGGAAATTGTAGAGTCACAGAAGATTGGCACTTTCTAAGCCCGGCTGATTCAGGCCTTCACAGAATGTTTATGATCGTCAGTCTTCTGGGGTTCATAAACCAACAGACAAATGGATCATATCAGAGCTGCTTTAAAGCCACTGTCCTTCCTCTAAAGACTTTGAACAAAGCCTCTAAATCTTGATGTTCGAGCCCAATCAGTGAGAGATCATCTGCTGCTGTCAGCTGCTAAATCCTGCTAAATTGTTTTGACGATGTAAAAATGCTACATTCCACTTTAATATATTTTTCAGCTTATTAAATACTAATCTTCTAAGAGAGAGGATAATAACCATAAACAGGAGCACTATAGTTACATTTTATTTGAATATATAACCTCAAAATTGTTTATTGCTACAGAAGCGACATGTTCCCTTTAATCATCCTGCTTTGTTGTTTCTTCGAGTTCACATTCAGGAGTGGGTGAATATTTGTTCATGTTTTCTTTTTTCTGCAATTATTTCTCCTCAGTGGTTTGTCTATCTCATTATTTCTCCAAGATGAGCATTATACATATGTATGACTAAAGAAACCAGGTCTTTTGTTACTTTATGTTGAACTAATAGCAATTTAACGACAGCTTTTAGCATAGACAAATATCTTTTGAAACTAATTAAAAACAGTTTTAGTTGTGATACATCTCCAAGTTGATCACTTAAGATTGAACTTCTGTGTGACACTGCTAATAAACCCTTGCTCAATTGATGGTATGAGACTTTTCTGACTGCTGCTCTTCATTATCCTCTGGGTTGACTCAAACTTTTAAAAGAGAAACTTTTTTTCATTAAAGAACACTTTATTCATCATGTGAAAATAGTGATCAAAACATCTAATGCGTGATTATTGCTCTGTTTCTCCCCAATCTCAGGTAGCTGCAGAAGGCAGATTTCAGGAAAATTGGAATTGATTGTTTTTTCTCTTCTATAAAGGCAGTAGGTTACCGTGTGATGGTAAAGCACATGTTCTTAGCACTGAAGCAACAATTTTTTACATTGAGGTTATACATTTTACTTAATGTGTCAAAGATTTGGCATTATCTGACTGTATGCTTGTTGAAAAATTACAATACCAACAGATTACTCTGTAAGTTGCTCTTTTTTCTGGCCACAGCTGGAAGTGAAGATGAATGAAAGGTTACCATTAAAAAAAGAACAGTATACAGAGGATTAGTGAGCACAAAGCCCATTCCTCCCACTCATGGACTTAAAGGCTTTGACAGATATTACAACAAAATTGTGTGAGGCCATTATTAAAAGTCTTACATAGAACTCTATAACTGCTACTTTCTGCATGACAAAAATGCTGGGTGCAAAAATCTCAGTAAAATTAAGGAATCCTGTAGGTTAAGAGGTTAATGTTTTCATGAAATCTGACATCCATCTGATGTGTCAATATTTCTTGACCAAAAAGGATGATAATATTTTATCCTAAAAGTTGTGTTTTCATCAGCTATAACTGAAAAACATCATACAGGCTTGAAAGGCTTGAAAGGACTATGTGTCTACTTAGCCTATATAACAAGTTTGACTTAGTGGATTGTGATATTAAATAAGTTGACTTATTTAATAACCGCCATAGTGTTGGGTAAATGTTTGGCTCACATGCAGAACACGGATCTGGTTTAAAATATTGTTTTATCAAAGGTAAGGATCGGACCAGGGGTTCCGCAGCTGGATGGAACGGAAGCGAAGCGGAACAGTGCCTACGGGAGAGCGAGAGGTTAGTGAAGGGAGACAGGAGCAGTGGTGATAACTAAGAAGGGGAGAGAGCTTACGGAGAGTGCGCCGAGAACCCGCCAGGGAGGAGTGAGCGGACTTTCGTGTAGCGGAGCTGCTGGAGGTTGATGGCCAGGTCGATGAGGCAGGGCGAGGCAGGGAGTGATGGAGGGTGAGGAGGGTTCGATCGGAGCTCTGGAGGACGGAGAAGGAACAGCTGCCAGCTGAGGGTTTCTTGAGGAGGAAGAAGCACAGAGAGTCTTGGGAGATTTCTTGAGAACACGGAGAGCTTCTGATAGGGAGTCCGAAAATGGAGCAAACCTGGGCACAAGAAACACATGGTAAGTCGACGGAACGCTTATGTCTCAGGATGATGGCCGACTGAGGCATACCACAAGGGCTAGAACACTCTGGCGAAGAAGTGCTGGCAGCCGTCTCCCTTTATACTCCTCCAGAGGCGTCTGCAATGAGGAACACCTGCGGGTCTCCACCTACCCGCTAATCGGTCTCCACCTGTTGGAAGAGAGGGGGAGCAGCAGTCCAACCCAGGAGCCGCTCCACGGAACCTGACAATAATAATATTCTAATTAATTGAAAATTACTTTACATACACCTTTGTAACGTAAGAGAATTACTAAGAAACCAAATGCTTATTTTGGCCACTATTTTTATTAGGGATAATAATCATCCTGTCTGCAGAGAAGGTGATTGGCTGCAATCTTCCATCTCTCCAGGACCTGCACGCCTCCAGGACTCTGAGGCGTGCAGGGAAGATTGTGGCTGATCCCTCGCACCCCAGTCAAAAAATATTTCAGACACTTCCCTCTGGCAGAAGGCTGCGGTCCATCAGGACCAAAACCTCACGCCACAAGAACAGTTTTTTCCCATCTGCTACCAGCCTGATCAACAAGGCCAAGAGCCACCCGTGAGACTTGACACTGCCTCTGTCCCTCCCTCGTTCAGGTTCTACAAGCTACACCAACGTAGCATCTCCAGACCTTCTGTGTTACATTAACGCACAGTCTACGTGTATATAGCTCTAGATTCTGTATATATATATATATATATATATATATATATATATATATATATATATACATATATATAAATATATATATATATTGTCTGCACCATCAACCTTAAATTTAATAAATGTTCAGGAAGCTCAAGCCACGCCCCAAGACGCTTAACGTTAGGATGCTTTATTTATCTCAAATCTAGTCCTGATGCGTGAAGTTGAGGTGAAGTGGTAGAATTTCTAACTAATCCTCCATTTTCATTATACCCCCTGTTTTTTTAAATCAATCCACACCACTGAGAGACCCCAACATGATGCTACCACCACCATGCTTTACAGTTTTTAAAAGGTTTTTGGGTTTGAAAGCCTTTTCTTCACCCTTCCAAACATTTCTTATTCTTGTTACATAACTAAATCTTCGCCTTCTCTGGCGATAAAGGAATTTGGCTTGTCTGTCTAGACAGATACTAATTTCAGGCAGGCCCATCGTTTGTTCTTGGCAGCCTCTCAATCGATTCCAATGTAAGACAATCTGAACACTGGCATTGATGCTTACTATCTTTGGGTTTTCTGGCTTAGGTTTGAGCCATAATTGTCACCTTTTTCAATTCAATTCAATTTTCAATTCAGTTCAATTCAATTTTATTTATATAGCGCCAAATCATGAACATGTCATCTCAAGGCACTTTACAAAGTCAAGTTCAATCATATTATACAGATTGGGTCAGATTATACAGATTGGTCAAAAATGTCCTATTTAAGGAAACCAGTTGATTGCATCAAAGTCCCGACAAGCAGCAGTCACTCCTGGGGAACCTTTTTTTAAACAAATGAATATCCCTATACATTATTAAATTTATTTTCATCTGATTGAGGCAGCCTGTAACAAATGATTGAACAGTGAAAACAATGTGTGTTTAGGACTGTGACCCAAACACCTAAAAATCTTCTTTTGGAATCATAAGTAAACCATCTCTACCTCTGCAACCTTAAAGGCTTGCAATGGATTTCTGATTTTGAAGGTTTTTTAAAAAAAATTCTAGTGTGGTCATTTTAAAATCAGGATCAATATCTCAAATGGTCACGGTCTCAAATGGCATTTCTAGGCTAATGATGGTTGTTAGGGACATTATCTGTTTTTGGATGAATACTTAAAGAGTAGCTGAGATTTTTTTGAATCGGGATCTGTGAAGTTATGAGCAGTTAATACACAATCTGCAGTTGGACTTTAAGAAAAAATTAAAAATTTATAAAAATAAATTGGTTTTCAATTGAGAGTTGAGATAAAGATTAGCAAGAGCAGTGATATATTCTGCCATCCTACAGTTTCTTCAAGATTTACAGAGTGAGGTTTTGTTAAGAGGGTATATGCTGTTAATACTTTACTGGCAGTGCATAACACTGTTTGCATCTTTATTTTGTATAAATTCAGATAAGATGATGCTTGCATTTGAAGCTAACAACTGTTCCAAGAATGGCAAAGACAAAAGCAGACTCCTGTTGTCTTAAAACAACTCTAATCTTGTTATAGCATTTTATACAAACTTTATTCACTGAACCTGGAGTGTGCTAAAATGCAGTGCAGTATTGCACAAACCATGGAAAGCAGTCCTAACTACCAGGAGCAAGCAGGGAGCACCAACTCCCCACTGACTGCATATCCATAAAAGCAATAGAAAACTTGCACATGGTGCAACTCATAACATCTAATTTTCCTTATGTTTGTGTGCCCCCTTTCTAAAACCTATGGAGCCCATATGAAAAAGCACTACTGCTTAAAAAAAACACCCACAGTTCTTTGAGGACAGCAGTCTTGACAGCAAGAAGGAACAGTTGGTGGCCCAACAACGACTTTGAATTCTGCTAATGCTCTTATTTTATGCATTGTAATCCAGAGTTAGTTTTATTCACCAGTTTTCATTAGCACAATAGGAATGATTTACATTTTTATATTCATTTGTGATAAAATAGCTACATAATAAATCTTTCTTCATTTTGTGGCTGAGTGCTTTAATAGAACCATGAAATGAATTATTGGACGGTTTCAAACTACTGGGACGTACACCATAACAACCACTTCATATGAGAAGGGAACAGAGTGCACAAATGTGATGCATTCATATTTAACAGTAAACAGAATTATTGTTTATGTGCTTTGGTTGGCAGTAGTGTCTGATATTGTGTAACAGACACATTGAAGAGTAGGGTGTTCGAGTCATAGACTCCACTATGCCTGCTTAATAAAACTGTAAATCTGTGCACAATGATTTCCTTTGCCTCTGTCTCAATCTCAGCAGTGCATTGATCCATGCACAGCACCCTCGGTTTTCAGTGGAGACTGTAAACTTTAGTTTAATGAGTGTGTTTGTTCCAGGTGGGGAAAAAAAAGATTACATAAACCAAGTCAATTATTTCCACATCCCGTTCATGGGCTTGCTTCTTTTAGAACCTAAAAAAAGGTCAATTGAGGAAGCTACTTGCAGAAAATGAATATCTGAGTTTCTCTGGGATTTTTTCACAGTTGTTAGAATGCATGAATTGAGCCAAAGTGTGGAGCTATTAAAGGATAGAGTGGCCTGAAAAGAAAGAAAGCCAAAGGAGAATTCATAACAAAGCAGTGAATTATATTTGTAGCAGATACACTTTCACATTGCTGCCATCGGTATCAAAGACAATATATATATATATATATATATATATATATATATATATATATATATATATATATATATATATATATATATATACATATATATCAATTAATCAATTATTCTCAAACTCACAAAGACCAACATTATGAAACTGCCTTAATAAATAGTTTCTGCAGCCTTTAGTCAAGCATCCGTTTAAACCATTTAAGTTGAGCTTTGAAGCTAATATTTTTTTAACTTCAGGCTATCTGTGTGATATAGATATTATTCTATTAGAGCTGATATCAAATCTAAGATTAAAAGTGATTTCTTGCCACCTAGCTAATTTAGAGCAGTGTTGCCTTTGATCATGCACAGTATGCATAAAAGGCTAAGATGGGCAATTTAACTTCTAAGCAGAATAATTTAATTTCACACCAAATATTACATATAATATATTTGTTCCAGTCCAGGATGCCATTCATGTCTAATAAGGTTTTACTTAGTTATTTGTCCTACTTTGAATGTGTAGAGGCAGCTGAGCATGTGTACAATACCTCACAAAAGTATTTCCATCTCATTCTCTCCAATTTGTCAAATTACAGCCATAATGTCCAATGTGTTTAATAGTAATGTTTTGTAAAAAAAAAAAAAAAAAAAAAAGAAAAGAAACTTTGTCGTGTTTTCTCCTTAATCTTGTTTTCAGAGTGCCAACTTTCAAATGGTCATATCTATTAAAAATTGTATTTGATTTCCACAAGTTTCACTACGTTGGAAAGCTTAGAGCCCACTCTTTCTCAATCTATAATTAACTCAAAATGACCCCTTGGAGACTTGTTCCTGGTTTGTTGTGGCCAGTCACATTTATTGCAGTTCTGATGTCACAGACTAAGGCCACATAAGAAGTTGCAACAGGCATGTATGGCCTCTCCAGCTGCCAGCCGGGCAAATAGTAGTATCTCAGGACGGGCATAGTTTCCAACATGCTGGCAAGTTGTAGTTCACTTTCTGCCTGTTAAACCTTCAAAGAATAAGCTTAAGAAAACTAATATCTTGCTGTCTGTGTATCCTGCAGATCTTAATCCCGTCTGAAAGAACTTGGATTACCAACCTGGAATCCAAAATTTATAGAATCTGAACATAGATTCCCCAAGGAAACGGTGCAACCTCCTTTTATAGTCGAGTTTTTCCCTCCATGGAGAAGAAGACATCTGCAAGCTCTTGACCCATGGATGCCCAAATGTAAACAGAGCCATCCACCCATCTCAAGAAGATGCCTTAGTGTAATGAAAGTTATTTTACCCTTTTCCGTATGGGCAAACTGAATGCTTCCTGCAGGGGCAACCACATATTGGTAATCAAAATATGTTTTTAAGCTTGCATTGGTCTATGTTGCGGTAACATAGCCGATCAGTGGGTTTTTATGGTTCAAAGTAATTTTGATTTAACATAACAGTTTTTACTATTTAATTAAGCCGAGCTGTATGTCCTCTCTCTCTTTCTCTATCTTCCCCTATACAGGCTGCTCCCCATGTTATAAACAAAAAAAACAAAATAAATTATTATTAAATACATATTTCCCTTTATAGTCTCAGAGGGAAAATCTTGTCTATGTGTGAACTCCCATCCCTTAGGGAGTAGTGTACTGCCAAAATTGAATGGCAATGGGGTCAAGGATCTTGCTTACAGACCCAGAGTGACAAACCGAGTTTTAAACAGGGGTGTGAGAAAGACCCAGAGCCTGCATGTTGTGAGAATGTTGTAAATTAAAGTGTCTAAGATGTATAATAAACCAGGACCAACACCACGTCAACTCAAATCACCCACCCACCCTCCGGACTTTCTGAGGGAAAAAACAAACAAAACAAAACACAACACTCCAGTCAGCCAGCCCACCGGAACCATGCAGACCCCTGTTCCCCGGAGAGAGCCAGCACAGAGAGCCACCACGAACCAGGAAGGAAACATTAAATGAAACCCACCCAAACTCCAACATTCAAACAACTCCCACACCACATACAACAATAGACACCCTGGCTGGGTTCACCCCCCCTCCCCGCTCATCCCTTAAGATCAGGGGCATCAGGGGGATCTGATGAGAGTTTTTTATGTCCATACCCCCCTCCCAGCTTGACAGACGCCAAGGCCCTCTAGCACCCCAGGCCCCGGGTAGGGCCAGACACCTGGGCATATACCAGCCCAAACCTCCAGCGACATACTCCACAGAATCCAAGCCTTCAAGGCCTTGCCAGGACACCCACCCAAGGATGACACACCCCAAGAACCAAGAGCCCCGGCCCCACATGAGACCCACCCAGGAGCAGCACAGCAACCAGGCCAGTAACCCATGTCCACTGGCGCAGAAACCCCCAATATCATTGCAAGCTGCTGCCAGAGGCTTCCCAGAGGCCCCCCAAGCCCCTCGCCAGCGAAGCGCCACAGACTTTGGCACCGGACCCACCAGACACCCCGCTCTGGGCACCCCCCCAGAGCCCCAAGGCCCAGACACACCCCAAATCAGCCCTACAAATCAGCCCTACAGCACACATCCAACAGCCCCCCACTCCCACTAAGTGATGGAGCCGGAGCCCAGAGTGATCAATTTGACGTGGAGGCAGATGCTGTCTCAAGACTAATATGATCCAACAAAAGATATCTATACTGATTGATACTGAGAATTTGTTTTGCTTTTACAATTCATGAGGAAAGCTATCTTTGCAATACATAAGGCAATGAAAGCCATGCAAACTGATTTTTTTCCCAAAGTGCTATTATCCAAGTTACCCAGCAAGCAAAATGAGGGGGAAGGTAAAATTTTACATCTCAGGCACTTTGACAAGTCCTTATCTATCTGGACACAGAACCTCTGAACTGTTGTACATAACCATAGTGCATGAATATAATTGGCAGGATTATTGTCTGTGTACTGTGAACAGATATTAGACTGTGCAAAATCAATCCGGAATAATATTTGACCTGTATAGTGTACTATATGAAGGATTTTGTAATGTATTAGTAGTACATTTGGGTTTCTAGTAATTTTGAAAATTCTTAAACATTTCTGAGACCAGGTGTTCTGTTCAAAGCTGACTGATAAATCTTCTTCCCATTTCATAATAGGAAGATATATTGAATCTAGTTTAAACAGTGTCCTGTTGTTGTGTCTTCAGAAGCAGTGTGTGGGTCATGTATGTCTTTCTCCCACATGCAGGGTGTTACAGGTGCTGCAGGCTGACAGGTACAACTCATGAAGAGCCAGTCAAGACTTGGATAAACGGAGCGGTTCCTGACAACAAGCGCCAGTTGGTTAACTCACATTGAGCGTTAAACAAGCCTCCTTGTGTACACCTTGAAGAACCTAGATTCCTATGTTTCTCACTACTCACTGTCTTCTCCTCATAGATTCCAAGCCCTGGCTCCCCTGGACTCCCCCTGCTGTTGTCTAATGGTTCCAGTCCTCGCTTCCAGGTAGTCATTGTCCACCTCCGCAATTTCCTGTGATTGCAATTCCCGAGAAAGCCTCACCTTCGCCAGCCTGTCCACCCTCCAACGTTCTACTGCAAGGAAGAACATCACCAACTACACTGCTTCCACCCACCTCTGCTTTGAGAGACACTTGCCACCTCCTTGGACTACTGGATCTTCACCCCCTGCCAAACTTTTCAATAAATCTGTTGAACTTTCACCTGTGTCTGTGACTATGCTTATGAGTCTCTGGCAACCATGACACCTGTATGATTTAGACAGTAGTTTAAGGTTGTTTCGATTCAGGACCTCTAATACATTTATTGGAATTTCTGAGCCACCTTTAGTGAGCTTTAATTCTTTTTTTAAGTCATCCTTTTTTAAGTCAATTTGTTGATTTTCAGAGATGGTTTGAACTTCCTCTTCCACTTACTCTCTCCTCTTTGCTCCTGCTCTGAAACCGTCTCCTTTTCAACTCCTGTGAGATTTCTGGCTTCAGTTGTCATATTTTTTCTGCTTTTGTGATGTTAATCAGCTAGTCCCTGTTGTAAACCACCCTGTTGCTATGGTTACGCATCATACTAAAAGAGCAAAATGTAGAATGTATTGGGGAAAATCAATCCAAATGCACAGCATCCAATACAAGAAGAAACAATTGTCCCAAAAAAAGCAATGCTTTGAAATTAAAAAAAAATTAAAAAAGCTCAATCAAAGTCACGTAGCTACTTCAATATGCTGCCACCCTGAGCGTCACAATTCTAGAATGTGTTGTGAATTGGTGCTATATAAATAAAATTTAATTGGATTGAAAAAATGGCTAAGCACTTAAGTACCCAGAAGCAGCATTTAATTTTATGCTCCACTTATTTGGAACAAACTCCCGGAGAACTGTAAAAGTGCTGAAACACTAAGTTCCTTTAAATCAAGGTTAAAACCCATTTTTTGGCCTTGCCTTCGAATGTTAATGTTTTAGTTTGTAGTTCAACTTTTATATCTTAACCTACTACTACTATTCCATTCCAATGTGTTTTCCTCTGCAATGTTTTCCTTTTGTCTCTGTAATGTTTTTTCCCCTATGTACAGCACATTGAACTGTCTTACTGAAAAGTGCTTTAGAAATAAACTTGCCTTGCCTTGCCTGGTCTTTTACCCGAACCCTTCAAATAACCATTTACATTGCAGAACTTTCTCTGTGTTTGTTGCTACATTCATCGAAAAATATGACCATGACAGCACACCACTCCCCAAGGGATGTGTTAAACACGGAGACAATTTTCTTCTCTGTGGGTATATAAAGGGATTTTTAATTATAAAGTTGTTGTGTGAGACTACTTGATTTATATGTATGATGTAAAGTCCACCAAGACATTCTTGTACCATCGTAGTTATCAGGGAGGTTTTAATGTGTTTAAGTTTTGAGAAGCTTCTTTCAGCAGCAGCCACTCATGAAGTGAGTGGCTTCATGAGTTTCCCACATATTTGGTCAAATTTCTGTGAGCTTCTTCTTGTGTAAGAGGGTCAACACTTGCATCATGTTCGTCATGTTTGATGACAAATGTGGATTTTTTTTTATTTCCTAAGCAAGAGCCCTGCCATCAATATCTTGCAGTCCTTCATGGGTGAAAGATCACATAAAATTGAAATACATTGAAATTTGAGGTTGTAATGCCAGAAAAAGTGAAAATGATTAAGGGCTATAAACTGGAGGAACTGCATTAAAAAGAAGGATATATATTTTTTGTTCATCAGATATGAGTACTAAAATCTGAAAAGCTAAATGCTAATTTAATCTTCTGTACTGCATTGCTGGCAGAGGAACACATTTGTAACATTTTTACTGATTAGAATATTTTCAGTGTCAGCATTGAAATGTTTATTCAGTTCAAAGTGAAGAGTAATTAAAATGTAGAGTGCTGTTGGTCTTTTTGTCTCCCTGATATACAAGCAACTGGCAAGAAATTCTATTTGCTGTGGGATTAGAGGAAATGTGTTGCTTTATTTGTAGCACAATGGATTTTTTTATTTTTTTTTATTTGAGGGTCTTGTTCTTACAAAGACATAACAAAATACTGCAATTATCCTATTTCATTTCATTTTTACTATCTCATCTCTATTGTTATGTCACTGTGTACTTAACAAGTTGATCCATATAAAGCTTTGAATTAAAACATTACTGTTTAGGTATTTAGACATTTCTGTCTCAGTTGGTGCCACTATTAGCGCTTGCACTGCCACGCTTTATAATTAATTTTTTCAAGTTGGTATGTTTAATTCCATTCAATCCAGACCTACAGCATGCTGCATGGACTTCCTAGATTCCTAATTACTGTATAAATGTTACTCTGCCTCCTTAAATCCTATAAGACATTGGTAGAAAGGGGTGGGAGATGAAACAGCCAGTAACTCTTCAATATTTTGAAAGGTTTTTAAAGATTTTAAAAGATTTCTGTTATTAATTAAATAAACCAATCCACAAAACCTTTTACAGCCACATAGCATAACATTTACTCACTCCAATCACCTCTGCGGTCACATGTGTGCTTCAGCAGGTTTAGCAGCTTCAGTGAACATCAACGGTCATACTGTATTCCCAGCGACATTCCAGTCTTTTCCCTCTTTACCAATTTGGTTTCCACCACCATTTTGGCAGGATCAGGATCAACTTTCTCATACAGCGATACACAACTAAACTCAATAGACTAAAAATGAGCGATCCATATTTAGCTCCTAGTGTGGTTTTTAACCATAGCATTAGCTATAACATTAGACAGCAACTAGTAGCTGAAATAGCGAGGTTTTTGCACAGGTAAATCATTTACAGGGGTTAACATGTTTGTGAAGAAGTCCACACACACATTTTAGATGTGTTGTTGAAAATTCTTTATTAACAGACAATTAATAAAGCATCTTTAGCATTTTAAAAAATCAACCACAGTGAAAAAGAATGTTTCAGAGAAAAATTATTGACACGTTAAAAAACAAAAATGAGACTTTACAAATGCATGACATAAATGTCCCTTCTTGTACATTACATCTATGTTTCTTTTTGGTTCTGTGAATTGTCTTTACATCACCAAAAATTCTAAGGAAACTAAAGGTATCACAATTTTGGTTTTGTACTTTGTTTTATGCTATCAGTTCTTCCAGCCTGTTCCGATCACTTCTGTCACCAGCCTTTATTCAGTTCACTTGCCAGCATTCTTTCACTTCTTTGTCACCGCCCTATTTGTCTCTCTGTCACTCCCCTTCACCAGTCTCTATCCAATCAGCTTCAGTTTTACTTCCAGCCACTTTTCCCCCCTGATCAGCTCCACCCATTCTGGTAATTAGTTTCACTCTGTTCACCTGCTCACTCCTCTACTTATACCTGCCTCTGTCTCCTGCACTGGGCCAGATCCTTGTCCTACTAGCCTTTGGTGAGTTTTGCCCAGCATTCCTATTGTCTGTAGATTTAACCCAACTGGCTTTTTTTTTTTTACTTCTGAGCCAGCCTGAATCCTGAACCTGTTTTTCCTGCCCTGTCTGACTGCTTACTCATTTTGCCGACCTGATTCTGCCTTTGGATTATCTGAGCTTGCCTGATCCCTGTCTGTATTCCTGCCTGTTTTGGACTGCCATTTTGTGTACCGTTTTTGGACTGTCATTCTGACCACTGCCTGTCCCTGCATTGTCGAGATCGCTTTATAAACCTTCTTTATCATACCTCTTGTTTGTCTGACTGAATACTGGGTCCATCTGTGTCCGTTTCATGACAGAAGGATGACTTAAAGTTTAATAGATTTTAAAGAGTTAGAAGTAGAACTTTTTCTTTACGATAGTAAGCAGAGAAATACAAACAGGGGAGTAATACCTACCTTGTGACTGATCTGACTGGTTTATCATAACCCTAAAGGCTTTATGAAAGAAGAGACTGTGTGCATACTCAGATCGAAGTGACCTACACCTAAAATGTTCCAAGAACACTTTTTAGCTATTAAAATAACCTTCTCACTGAGTTAATGGAGCTCTAACCAGACATCTTGCAATTTAATTCTTATGAACTCTACCTGCAGCTGATGACCTCTTCAACGTCCTTAGTTCATATTTTTCTTTCTAATCTATTAAAATCTCCCACAACATTGAATCTCTGGTATGAGACTGGATTTGATGTAATGTCTGCGAAATGAAACATTTGATCAAGCCAAGCTTTGGAAGCTACACAGTCCATCTGAGGAACATATGTCAAAATCAGCTGGAATGTAATTAATACTGCTGCACTGTGTGAAGATCACTGGCACATTCAGACCCCGGCTACATTATTCATAAACGTTACATTGCTCACCCATATGGACACCATTCTAACCACTGGTTTTGGCACTCTGGATTATGCCAGTCTCCTCGTTGTGGTAGTGCTCAGATACAGTCCTGATGAATTAAGTGGCTGAGTATAAATGGAATGAACCCCAGAATAGAGAGGTCTTTCATCTTTTCTGATAAGACTGTCTTGATTGCATCTAAATGTAGAGCAACATTTAGAGGACTATCAATCAATTGGAGCCATAAAAAACGGGGTGGAGACTGAATGAATTATGCTTCAAAATGGCTCCCCTCTCTTTAATTTCCTGTGACAGTACGCATTAACTCTCATCACTGCCTCGCTGCCATTAGACTAGCAAATGATTATGGCTACTGCCTCCACCAGCACTAGAAGAAACTAATGTAGCGTTTTCATGGTGTTTTTATCTCACATCCCACCCCCTTGATGCTGCTGTCACATTCCTGACTCTTTTAAGAGTCTTTTTAGACGTTTTCCGCTCAATCACATTCTGCTCATTTTCACTCCTCTGTGTCCCATCTGCCTCATGGCCCCTCAGGGTGAGCCTTTAGAAAATTGTGTGTCTTTTTTGTGTCTTCCCGCAAACTAACTCAGAGTTTGAGGATGCTTGTATAAAAGGGTGTGTCTATGTGTATTTAATACACGCATAAACTTAAAACTCCTCTTGTGTGCCATGGGAAGTTGCATTATTATGCAAGGTATCCCTTAAGTTGCAAGCACTATGTGTTGCATCAAAGAGCATTTTCCATTAGCAATCATGATTTGTCCCAGTTTACATACTCCCACTGGATAACTAATTAAGACATGCAGCTGGTTGGCGTTGTCAATACGCTTGTGTACATTTCCTGGCATTCATGGCACAATGAGTGCAGACTTTATAGCACTATTGGTCTGCCTTTTTGCATGTAGTGTTTCCATTGTATATATAGGTTGCATGTTATCACTTCCAGTGTATTTCCATCCATCACCAGTCTAACTAATGACCAGCATGATGGATTGCAGTAATTCAACATCTATCTCTTGGTCCTTTGGTCCACTTACGGTGTATTGTGGTCTAACCATAGCTCATCTATCTTCTTCTTTAAAGCTACATGCTGGGTTATACTGTACATAAGACAACGACAACAGCCGTAAACTCAATAGGGACTTGATACTGTTTTTGACAGGGAAAATCATTTTGTTCATTTTGCATCATCTAAAGCTCTCTCACTGGTGTCCATTAACAGTAGGAAACCTCCAGCAGAATCTGACTTAAGGAGGGTAGCTGTCTGCTTTGAACAGTTGGAGGGTGAGGGGACTGGACAAAAACAACAAACACTATAAGCCTGGCTCAACTGCAAAGAAAATGAAAAGTAATTGAAGGTGTTTATTTATATGGAGACTACAGATAGAGTAAGACGATTATCAAGTGCAAAGTATGGCAGTAGGTAATGAGGAAATAGTGTGTGGGGAAAAAAGGAGCAAAATGTCATGATTTTTCTACAGTATAAATCAAAATCTTAACACTGTTTCACTACATAAACACAGGGCATAAAAAGGGATCAAACAAAATTAACAGAAATTTGGTACATACACAAGGTTTCAGTGAACAATGATAACTCTGACACACTTCCGGCATGGATAGACGCAGATTGAGCAGTTGGCAAGGTTAGGTTCAATTTAATTTTTGGTTCTCTTGGTCAGACAGATAGTTGTCAGATCTGTAAGTTCAGTCAGTGGTTAGGGCAATCCTTGTAATTAGTGTCAGACAAGCAGGAGATTGAAGCCAGGTCATCCAAGGTGGCAGATGAGGAAGCAGGTTCAGGCAGGCAGAGGAATTGGAAAAGAGAGGCATGCCTGTGGAAGCAAGGGATACCCAGCTGTATTCTTCAGGGCCGTACCCCCCTCACTCTACCAAATACTGCAAACCCTGCCCATGATGGCTAACATCCAAGAGACAGCACACCATGTAAGCAGGAGCAGCATCAATAATCCTGGGAGGCGGGACAAGCCTGGCAGGAGGACACAACGGACTGGTAACAGGTTTTACTTTGGAAACAAAACGATGGGTGGATTTTCATCATCTTGGGGAGGTTCAGGTGAACGGTTTATGATCCGGTCAACTGTGAATGGTCCAATGAACCGGGGTGAGACTTTTTTTACAGGTCGCTTTCAAAAGCAAGTTTCTTGTGGACAACCAGACTTCTTGTCCCAGTTGATAACTCAGGGCTGGATTTCTGTTGCGGTTAGCAAGGAGGCAGTTACGTTCCGCCGTCCTGGAAAGGGCAGCACGTGTCCTTCGCCAGACTCCATGAAACCTGCAAAGGTGATGTTGAACTGAGGGGACAGAAATGTCTTGTTCCTGGGAGAGAAACAGAGGAGTTTGGTAGCCCAATGATGCTTCAAACGGGGACATACCTGTAGACAAAGTTTCCCCTAATTTTTCATGTGTCTGAGCAGACACACAAACTCCCTGAGCATTCAAAACCTGAGATTATAACAAGCTTCATGGCTTACTTAAAGAATCAAGTTACAGTAATAATTTATTTTAGATTACTTAGTCAAGATAAAACTTATTAGATGAAAAAGACAAAAATCTTGGATTTTTTTAAAGAGCTGCATAGTTTGTGTTTATGTCAGAGTAGGGGTCCTGCTAAGGAAGAACTGAGAGACATATACATCTTTCAGAGTTCAAATTTTATTATCATTAAATTATTTACATTTTCTGCTGTGAGATTTAGCACAAGCATGTGGTGTTGTGCAGCCTCTCCTCTGTCAGTCTGCTCCAGGGCAGCTATGGCTACTAACATAGCTCACCACGATAAGGGTGTGAATGGGTGATTGACTGTCCAGTGCGAAGCACTTTGGGGTCGTCAGATGATTTGTTTCGATATTTTCAGCCGCACCACTTTTTTAACACAAGAGAATGCTCTCAGTTTTGAACAAACAATGCTGGCAAAAAGATCAACATATCAGTTATTTCAATAACTCACACCATCCCATTATTAATTGCATATGTTGAATTTAGCCAATTAATACTTTAGTTGAGTACTGTTAAACATCAGAAAAATTTGAACTTAACCCGCGACCTTTCATATTTCATCGTGATTTGCTGCCATGTCCTTTCAATGCCTTTCATAATCAACGCCCCCCCCCCCCCTTTTTTCTTGAATGAGTGAAGTGTAAGAAAAAAGCTTTAATTCTCCATCAAATAATTCTCAGATCACTCATGCATAGACTTTTTCAGCAATTCTCTGCCGCCAGCTCACTTTTTCCGCAGCAACGGCATTGTGTCTTATGGTTTAAATATTCTCCATATGCCTTTATTAAAGATTTCTAATTCCACTAACGGGAAATGCGCACTTCCAGCCTTCTTATTTCCTGCCGTTGCCATGGTGAATCATGTTATCATGTTTTTTCATGCTCGTGCTCACGTTCAACTGAGGGTTGATCGGACGCTGTGTCTAGTTACCTGACTGATAACACCTGTTCTGAAACCGAAAACGCTGCATATGACAGGTAGAACTACTCAGAGTGGCAGCTTTCTACTCAGGGTAGATCGGCCATTTTTCTGAAATGTGGCCCAGAACAAAGACACATACCACTACCTGCGTCTGCCCCACCCATCAATCAGTGGTGCGCTCCGATCAGCACCTGGCGCTCACAGATCAGGGCTGTGGTACACCGTCTCACCGGAATTGCAGAATGGTACAAAATAACTTGGATTATCATTATTTGTTTACAGTTCAGCTTAGATTTTATTTACTGCATGGCATGGATTTGCTGTGCGCGCTGAATCCAGATACCATGCGCGATCGCACACACGTGCAGCTTAGAGGGAACACTGCCTGTAGCTTAGCTGCTGAGGGAGTTGTGGGCAATTTCTACCCATGTTAAATACTCTCACCAGGAAGTTGGCTTGTCTATGATGATAGAGCGATGAAAAGCCTCCAGATCTTGATTCACCCTTACTTTCTGGCCATTAGTATGTGGGTGGAAACCAGATGAGAGACTCACTGTGGACCCTTAAGATTGACATAAGGCTTGCCAAACCTTGGATGTGAATTGTGGTCCCGGTCAGAAACTACATCTAGCGGAATGCTGGTTTCTGCAGCTGTGGGCAACTTGAGGAGGACAATAAAGTGTGCTGCTTTCAAGAGCCGATCAACAATGGTTAAAATGACTGAGTTACCTCAGGTCCAATGAGTCCAGTGAGATATGGTACCAGCGTCTACCTGGGATGGACAGTGGCCACAGATAACTGGAGGGTAGTTTGTTGCTGGACTTTCATTGATTGCAGATTGTACAGGTTGGGACATACTGACTGAGCCATAGACGGCCACCAGAAGTGCCTTTGTAAAAGAAGAAGGGTTCGATGAAACATAGGATGGCAGGCAAACTTGGAGGAGTGAACCCATTGCAGAACCTTAGGTCGAACCCTCCAAGAAGCGAACAAACTGTCAGTCGGAGAGCCACTAGGAGTGGGTTGTTCTAGTTGGGCTTGCCTCACCAACTGCTCAATCTCCCAGCAAAGGACATAAGAGTTTGGCAGGATGGTCTCATGTTCCTGTTTGGGTGATTCGGGGTCAAACTGAGGAGATAATGTTAGGACAAATCTAAATCGTGAGAAAACCAAATACCAAAGGGCATGACGGGGTGTTAACCTCTTAGCGGATTGTATATGTAGGACAAGTTCTTGTGGTCTGTTCAGACCAAAAATGGTTGTGAGGATCCCAATGGCACTCCTCCAGGGCCAGCTTAATAGCAAGCAGCTCTCGGTCTCCCACACTGCCTAGAAAAAAAAAGCATAGGGCAGTAACTGGTGTGCAGGATGGTGGTACTGGGGCAGAACCACCCCTACTCAGGTTTCTGAGGCATCCATTTCAACACTAAACTGCTTACAGGGATCTGGCTGGATGAGAACTGGTAGAGAAGTGAACAACAGTTTTAGTTCTTTGAAAGCTGCTGCTGCTTCGGGGGACTACACAAAAGGTTGCTTGACAGACTGGAGTTTAGTTAGTTGTTGAGCCACAAGGCTGTAATTCTTAATAAACTTAGGATAAAAATTAGCAAAACCCAGGAAATGTGGAAGGTGTTTACGGGTACTGGGTTCTGGTCACCCCGCCACCGCTCTGGTCTTGGCCAGGTCAGATCTTATCTGTCTATCTACAATGATAAATCCCAGGAAGTGCACGGTGGGGTGGTGGAAGTCATATTTCTCAGCTTAGACACAATTTGTTTTGTAGCTGCGGTGAAAATTGTTCCCATATAAACTATACCTTAGTTTCTTCAATATCTAAGGTATCTTGTCAAAATAGCTTACTTTAACATTCATCTACCACAAAGTGGTGCTGCCTCAGTACTAAAAAGTGTTTATGAAACAAACATTTTCCTAAAACTAATATCCCCTTCAGCTTTTTGCAGCTATTTTACAATACATTTTAGGTTTCTGATAAAAATCCTTGAACACAGTCACATAAAAGCACTGCTGCAAATTTTATGACTTTATTCAACCCATCCCAACATCTTCCACTATTATATGTTATGTGTTGGCTTTAAAAAGCTTGACTTTTTTTTAAAACACACTGTGTCTTTCTGCAGTCGCAAAATCAGATATACAGCACTTGATTGATAGTTCTAAACAGATTTCAACCTACTCCTGCTGAACATCTGAGACATATGTGTGGCTTGAATCATTTAACAACCTTTTGGGCTCTAGCAGCAATCTTGTAAATGTAATTTTATAACTGTAAGTCAAAGTGAAGTAATACAGATGACTGCTACATGATTCCTTTACTTCCTTTAATAAACCTGAACAATGAGTGACAAATTCAGTTTCAGTTCATTCTTCCCTATTTCTTACATTGTTGGCTCAGTCAGTGAGATATAATCACAATTTACTTCAGTCAAACCATTTTGCAGTGACCTATGATGGTGTAAACAATCATCCAGTTTATGTCCTATTTTAAAAAAGATGTGGTGGTCATTCCACTTTTCAGACCCTCACATTTTTGAGTTAGTGACACAGTCATGAGGTCTCACTGACGATGTTTTTTAAAGAAATGTCATATCTCACTTAAATATTTATTTTATCAGATAGTGAGATGCCATTAGAGTTTACTGGCTCAAATCACTATGAGTAATACAATGAGAATAGGGTGTAAAAACAGATAAATTGTGATAATTGGGATGATTATGTATTTAGTTTGCGTTTCACCTGGTTGGATTCAGCGTGGTGCACTTAGTATTTTCACACACATATTGTTTTGCTTGCAGGCCCATCCCTTTTATTTTGGTCTCATCTGACCTGAACTCCTGGTTCTATAAATTTGCTGGGTCTCCAGCATAGTAGAAGGCTTTAAATTGAATTCCAATGGTTTCGTTTCAACAATTGATTTGTTCTTCCAACTCCTTTATGAAGGCAACATTTGTGGAGTACATGACTAAAAGTTGTCATGTAAACAAATTCTCCCTACTGAGCTGTGTCTTTCCGCAGTTCCCCCAAAGTACATGTTGGGTCTCTTTGCTGCATTTCTGATTAATGCTCAGCTTGCCTATCCTGTCAGTTTAAATGAACACCTATGTCTAGATTTGCAGCTGTGTCATAATATTAAACTATGTCTAGGTTTGCAGCTGTGTCATAATATTAGAGATCTATGCCATCATTTGAATGCAGTAAACTCTAGGTTATAAACTCCCAAAATCACATCTATAAGAAGTTGTCTCTGTATGGCTATGACCTACACAATCCCCTTATTTTGAGAGCAGCCAAAGTACAGCAATTATTTTGAGTAATTTCCTAAATAGATCCAAGGAAATAAGCTATTCTCTGTATTTTGACATTTTAACATTATGAATGTTTAGGTGCATTTACAACCAAGCCCACTAAACATTAGTCTTTGCCATTATTAAGTGATTTGTCATCGACAGAGGTCACAGGCCTCTATTTTTTCAAATTACCTCAGCATATCTTAATATGTTTCTTACAGGCATCACAATTTCTTTGCCATCGGTCATAAATGCGACAGCACATTTCTCTATTCTGCCACCATGAGGCTGATACTTAGGGGACATCATTATGACTGGCTTCAAAGGGAACAGGGAAAACCACATGTCTCTGCTTTGAAATACAATTGCAGGGTGAGAGTGAGTAACTCTAATGCTGATGAACAGAAAAATTTTAATCATCACACCTGCATCTCATATCATCTGTCATGTAAAGCACACAGCATTAGCAGGGATGGCCAACAGCTGCCGTAGCAAGCGTATGTTGTGAGAGTCTGTGTCTTCAAGCTCGTTGGTGGCACACGGATAACAGACTGTGGCATGAATGTGACTTCAAAGCAAGACCATGGCATGAAATTAACCTATAAAGACAGGGAGGAAGCATCTATTTGAATATGTATTTCTTTGTTTGCATTTATTTTTCCTTGCCCAGTCTACATCTGAGCTCACAGTAAAACTGGCTATGATAATTATGAGTTGCTTGTGCATGCAGATAAACTGTATAAGTACATATCCCATAGACCAGCTTATGGATGTGAAACAATGTGGCAGATTTTCACCCTTGCAAAATTCCTAAAGGGGTCATGAGAGTTTGGAGCAGGAGTATATCTAAAATACTCCTGCTCGTACGTTTTCAAAAGAGTCCGTTAAAGTGGTTTGGGCATCTCCTCAGCAAGCCATTGGGACAAATCCTATTGGAGTTTAATTCAATTTCAATTCAATTTATTTATACAGCGCCAAATCATGAAACATGTCATCTCAAGGCACTTTACAAAATCAAGTTCAATCATATTATACAGATTGGGTCAGATTATACAGATTGGTAAAAAATGTCCTATATAAGGAAACCAGTTGATTGCATCAAAGTCCCGACAAGCAGCATTCACTCCTGGGGAACCGTAGAGCCACAGGGAGAGTCGTCTGCATTGTACATGGCTTTGCTGCAATCCCTCATACTGAGCAAGCATGAAGCGACAGTGGGAAGAAAAACTCCCCATTAACGGGAAGGATTTAGGTTTCTTCAGGTCAGGCAATTCCTCGGGATTCCCGACAAGTAGCTGATGAGCAGAGGAGAGGGCATTCTCGGTTTTGACCAAATCTCTGATAAGCGAAAGACCATGGATGGATGTAAATGTGGAGACCTATAGTCGCAGTAGAAAACAATGAAAGGAGGGTCAGTTACAAATTTGGTGTATCATTATGAACTCTTTAAAACCAATTCATTCCTTTACAATAGAACAAAAAGAATGCAACAATGTATCATATGATTGAAATATATTTATATATTAGATGCATAGTTTTCACACTGTTTAAAATTGAACAATATGATACATGTCAAGTTCAATCAAGTGAAGGTCTTCCAGGTTAAATGAGCAGATTTTTATATCACAGACTATTACTTTAATCTGATCATTTCTGATAATTTATTTCCTGTAAAAGTACAGGGAGAAACAAAGCACAAACATTAAAGGAAAAATGAGCAAGTAGTGCTGTGCAAAATATATTGCATTATTCGCTTTTAGAATATTTGTGAAAATTTATTAAAAAAACAATAAGAACGTGAAGAATTTTTTAAGTATTATTTTGAAAGTGCAAGACAGAAGTTTTTCCAACTCTTTGCCTACTGTATGATGGTGGGGTGAAGGTTAGGGAGTTTGTCCTGCAATTGGCGGGTTGCTGGTTTGATCCCCCACTCTGACTGTCTCCGTTGTTGTGTCCTTGGGCAAGACACTTCACCCGCATTGCCTGCTGGCGGTGGTCAGAGGGCCCGGTGGCGTCGGTGCATGACAGCCTCGCCTTTGTCAGCCTGCTCCAGGGCAGCTGTAGCTATTAACATAGCTCACCACCGTCAGGGTGTGAATGACTGGAAGAATGGGAGAATAACTAAAACTGTAGTGTGAAGCTCTTTGGAGGTCATCAAGACTAGTTACAGCGCTATACAAGTACAAGCCATTTACTATGAAAAAATGCATTACATAGTAAA
Source organism: Fundulus heteroclitus (assembly GCF_011125445.2). NCBI lineage: Eukaryota > Metazoa > Chordata > Actinopteri > Cyprinodontiformes > Fundulidae > Fundulus > Fundulus heteroclitus. The sequence goes on from NC_046361.1 coordinate 10,969,425, forward strand.
ACCATTGTGACATTTTATCCTTCACAATAAAGCAGTATCAATATGTCTATATGTAATAATGCTTTTGCAATTTCAGTCAAAGCATTCCAGCATATCTGTATGAGTTGCAGCAGTCATAATATTACGCTTCTGCTTTAGCACTGAACCCTTCATGATTTCTGGTAATTGATCTCTTCCCTGTGAGTCGGTGGTTTTAGTCTCTTACTGTCCATTAATAGTGATTTTAAACTGTGACCAGGGAAGAAGCCATAGATTTTACTATGGCTTATTCCCTGGTCACAGAACTGTAAATGTAAGTTAACACATTTCTGACAATAACATTCTGTCTATAGGACACTTCATTTCTAAGGGGCCTACCCTTACCCTCTGCAGTATGCTAACCACAGAAAAATTACCTTTGAGATATGTGAGACCAACAAAGTCATGGCTCTCTTTTGCAATTTCTGAAAAATAGACAATTATGCACATATAAGGGTTAATATTAAAATCGTACTTGAGCTACCAGAATTCAAGTTTGATCTGCCAAAATTGACATAGACATAGGTATCAAAATGTTTTCAGAAAGAACTGAGCAAAAGTTTGGTTGCCTCTGATTTAAACCTGTTTGCTATTGTGATGACCTGGATAGCTGAGAATTTGCACAAGCATGTTAATAATTTATGTTATAAATCGTAATCATTTTATCAAATGCTTTGCACTTTCTGCTATTACCAAAAAAATGTGTTAGCAGTTTTGTTTCAAAGACATCTTCTAGCCTTTCATCAGTGAATCCTGAATAACATTATGTATTACTCCTTAATTATGTAGGCATTACTAGATCAGTAGCCAAGTGAAGATTATGTTTTTGTATTTACTCAGAAACTGTCTGAAGAGCTTTTATAGTGCATCACTTCCCTCTTTACTGAATCTTCAAAACTTTACTATTATTTGAAACACTGCCTACTGAATCTGTAGAAGAATCACAATGCCAGTATTGTTATATTTAAAAGAAATTCTCGTAATCCATCCCTCCTTATTGCTTACCATTTTGTGCTTTTTATGGCTAATGCCAGGATTACACTGCAAGATAACCCAAGATATTCACTGCAAGATATTCTCTTATTTCTCTTCTGACTATCAAAAGGATGCCCCAATTATTGGGATGGCTCTTAAAATAATCTTTTTTTTTTTCATGTTAAAGGGACACTGAAACAAGAAGGTTGAAGAGAAAAAAGGAGAAAAGGTGAAAGAGAAAGAGGAGAGAAAAGGGAGAGAATGATAAAACATCCTCAGTGTGCTTCTTCACCTGCAAAGAGAGATGTTAAAAGAACAGCACAACCAGCTAACAAAGTATTACAGATACAATCAAGTAACGCCTTGATAGCATCACTGAAGAATATACAGTAATATTTAATACGGAATGTATAAACTGACAGCTGAAGATATTAACTGGGGTTTTCTGTAGGTGTTTGTGAGAGTGTGCTTGTGTACGCAAGGTTTATCCATGAGAAAAATGCTCAATATAGTGGTTGTAAAGGGCCAAAGACCCAAGCCCCAGAGCACCTATGCATATGCCAATGGGAACCAAACCCCAGATGCTTGAAAAGACCTTCAACATAGTAAAGGTGCCCAAGAGGGGCCAACACAGAAAATCTGCCTCCCCTACCCAAGGGAAGAGGAGGCACTGCCACACCCACACAGTCAGCTTCATCCTGACCCTCCATCAAAGCCCGGGCCACCCACCCAATAACCTAACGACCCAGGCCCACCCACACCCCGAGATGGCGACATGAACCCCCCCCCCCCACACACCCAACCAACCCCCCCCTGCATACCCTACCCCCACCCCATATTCCAGGGGAGGGCAGAAGTGCCAGCCCCAGTCATCCGGAAACGTCTACCACCAGCCAAGACCCGGGACCAGGTTGCCCGCTCTTCCTCCGGGCCCCAAACTCTGTGTGTCAATCGGAGAACAGAGGTGTGAAAAAGATCCCGAGCCTGCCTTCACCTGCTCAAATGTCATGTTGTTGCATGTTGTTCTCAAGTGTGTTTAAAACTGGGAGTGCCAAAGGGGGTGAGGGGGTGCCCCTGACGAGAAAGCATTTGCCACAAGATGTTAATGTCCATACCCCTCTCCCAGCTCAACAGGGCCCAAGGCCCTACAGCACACCAGAGGCCTCGGTAGGGCCAGGTACCCGGGCATACACCAGCCCAAACCCCAAGTGACATACTCCACAGAACTCCAGCACCCGAGGCCCTGCCAGGACACCCCCCCCCCCCCCCCAAAGACAACACACCCCAGGAACCCATAGCCCCGGACCCACCCAAATTCACCCAGCGGCAGCACAGCTACCAGGACAGTAACCCACGTCTGCCGGTGCAGAACCCCCAAAGAGCATCACAAGCAGCCACCAGAGGTCACCCTTAGCCCCCCCCCCCCCCAAGTGGGGACCACAGACCCCGGGGCCGGACCTACCAGACACTCCGCTCGAGGCACCCCCCCAGAGCTCCATGACCCAGGCACCCCCTGAATCAGCCTCCATGCCCTACAGGACACATCCCACAGTCCCCCACCCCCACTAAGTGATGGAGCTGATCAAAGGAGCCCAGAGAGGTCAACCTGATGCGGATGCAGATGCTGTCTCAAGACTAATATGATCCAACAAAAGATATCTATACTGATTGATACTGAGAATTTTTTTGCTTTTCCAATTCATGAGGATAGTTTTCTTTGCAACACATAAGGCAGTGAAAGCCATGCAAACTGATTTTTCCCCAAAGGGCTTTCATCTCAGTTGCCCAGCAAGCAAACTGAGGGGGAAGGTGAAATTTTGCAACTCTGGCAATTTGACAAGTCCTTACATATATAGACCCAGAACGTCTGAACAGGTATACATAACCATAGTGTATGAATATATTTGTCAGGATTATTGCCTGTGCACTGTCAACAGATATTAGATTGTGCAAAACCCATCCTAAATAATCTTTGACCTGTACAGTGTAGTCTGTGAAGGATTTTGTATTGTAATAGTTGTAAATTTGGGTTTCTAGTCATTTTGAAAGTTCTTAGACAAATGTGAGCCCAGATGTTTTGTTGAAAACTGACTGATAAATTCTCTTCCCATTTTATGATAGGAAGAGATATTGAATCATCTAGTTTAGACAGTGTTGTGTATAAGTTAGACAGTAGTTTTTGGGGAGTTTAGATCCAGGAACTCTAATATGTGTATTTCAATTTGTAAACCACCTTTAATATGCTTACACTTATTTTTAATTATAGGTTTAATTTGTTGATATTCTAAGAATTTATTTTTTATTAATACCATGTGATAAACTCAGTTCCTTCAAATATATGTTCCAGGAATTCAATTCCTTTATTCCTCCAGTATGGAAAGTTTATCATAATATTTTTTGTAGGATACCAGGATTATTCCAGATGGGTGTACAGCTGCATTGGAGCAAGTGATGACTCCATCTTAAGTTAATCTTATGAGATATTTCTGCCAAGGGTGATATGTTAAGAGTGATCTACTCTGTTTGGAAGTAAGTCGAAACCGCTTAGACCTCAAATCTGGGATGTTCAACATGTTGGATTGTCTTGGCCCAATATCCTAGCGCGTGTGTTTCCCCAGGACAAACAAGCATGCCGTCTGTTGAATGGAATGTGTAGTCAATCAGAAAGCGTGGTGATAAAGACCAGGAGAAAAACACAACTCACCTCCATATCATAGTATAGCAAACGTACATAGTGCCCTTGTTTGCCCTGTCTCCACTCTTTTAACTAATTTGTTTATTTTAGTAATGATTTTTCTCTGTTAAAATTAGTCAGCAAACTATCACCATTGTTCTTCCTCATCGGCCATGTTTATTTATTCAGAACTCACATATGATCTTGAGAGGTTTTCCGAAGATTTCCTTTCTGACATCTGAATGTTCCTGAGTGAAGCAGACACGACAAACTGCATGAGCAAACCTGCAATCCTTCCCGTTTTGAAAATCAGCCGACAATTTTAAAATATTGCCACGTGAACCAGGCATTAAATGAAGAAGCCAATCTTTCTATTCAGTAAGTAAAAAGTGGGGTCCAACCTCAGTTAAAAGTATCTTTGTCCAAACTTATTACATAATATGAAATAAAATTATCTCAACCTTCTTCAAAACAGAACCAGCTAAATGACAAGATTCATGTTTAAAGTGATTATCAGAGCTACTTTCCTAAATGAAAGAAAAAAAATTCTGGAATACCTCAGGACAATAGCCCCTGAGATTAAACTGCTAAATAAACATGTCATGCTGGTGAAGTTTGACGAGGTTGACAAAAACAAACTACCATGGAAGAATAATATCATGTTCAACAAATAGCACTGTCAGATTGAGGAATTGGTCGATTATGAGAAGTTCCACAGAGTCTAGAAAACGATGGACAGAAGGGAAGTCTGGAGGCAAAAAAGGAAGATACACTCTGAAAATGAGCAATGGAAGCCAAGGTCCATCAGATAAGACAGCACCTCGGATTCACATTGTGTAAACATGCCTCTGAAGTAGTCTCCGACATAATAACAAGGTCTAAGATACTGCTTGGCAAATAATCCGATTGCCACTCTAATGAAGGGATGAGGTTAGTTTACAGAAATAACTATGTTGTGGTATGGTCTCAAGTCCCCCAATAAAATTGAGGGACCAGACCAAGAGTGGTAGAACGTGATAAGGGCTAAGATCCTATTCGATCTACAGATCAAGATTTATAACCAGGTGATGGCTAGGCAACAAGACATTGTGGAGGTGCACAAATTAGAATAGAGGGCAACAGACAAAAGTAATCAATGCTATAAATTGGCAAGATCATGAAGACGGCAAACAATTTCAATAATTCCCAAGGATCCAAAGAGAAAATAAATGAATGTGTAGCAGCAGTCACTTCTTCAGGATTATTGCACGGGTTATAGCACAGTGTATTAAATAGATTATTGCGGGTGATAGCACAGTGTATTAAATAGATTATTGCACATTAGATATTCCACAATACCTATTACAGTTATGAACATATTACATATTACAGTTATGGTTACAGTTATAGTGCAGCATTGTATAATCTGGTAGCAGCAGGAATGAATGACCTGCGGTAGTGCTCCTTTTTACAGACAGGATGTCTAAGTCTGTTACTAAAGGAGCTACTCAGCTCCTCTACAGTCTGGTGCAGGGGGTGAAAGGTGTTGTCCATGATGAATGTGAGCTTGGACAACACCCTCCTCTTAGCCACTTCCTCCACCAAATCCAGAGTGCAGCCCAGGACAGAAGTGGCCTTCCTCACCAGCTTATTCAGCCTCTTTCTGTCCCACTCTGCGCTGCCAGGGACATCTACTCCGATGTTGGGCCGGTAGGCAAACTGCAGCAGGTCCAGTGTGGGGGTCACCACGGTGCGTAGGTGAGCAAGGATGAGGCGCTCCATGGTCTTCATCAGGTGGGAGGTCAGGGTGACTGGTCTGAAGTGGGCCGGTTCCCTGGCGTGCGGTGTTTTGGGAACCGGTACGACACAGGAGGTCTTCCACAGGGTGGGGACCACCCCCAGGCTGAGGCTCAGGTTGTAGATGTAGCTGAGGACCTCACATAGCTCATCTGCACAGGTCCTCAGCAGCCTGGGGGGGGGGGAGGGGGGGGGATGCCGTCCAGTCCTGAGGCTTTCCTCTGTTTCAGCCTCGTCAGCTGACCTCTCACCTGCATTGGTGTGACTGTGAGGGGGGAGGAAGGCAGGACCGAAGGTGTGGATGGGTCGGGGTTGGTAAGGGTGGTGGCGGGGGGGATGGTAGGTCTCTGGAGGGCTGTGGGGGTTGGAGACGTGTGGAGAGTTGAGGACAGAGAGGGAGCCAATATGGGGGGAGTCAAAACGGGTGAAGAACCTGTTCAACTCATCTGCAAACTCGTCTGCAGCCCTGTTGGTCCTCTGCCCGAAGCCGGAGATGTTCTTCAGACCTCTCCACACATCTCTTATGTTGTTCTGCACCAGCTGCTCCTCCATCTTCTTCCCATAATCCTTCTTTGCAGCCCTGATCCTCCATTGAAGCTCCCGCTGAGCTCTACGCTGCTCCTCTCTGTCCCCTGAGTAGAAAGCCCTCTTCTTCTGATTCAGGAGGACTTTGAGCTCAGGGGTCAATCAGGGGGGTTGTTTGGAAAGCATTGTAGCCGTCGTGTAGGCACAATGCTATCCACACAGAAGTTCATGTAGCCAGTGATGCATTCAGTCAGGCTGTTGATATCATCACCGTGAGAGCTTTGGAACATGCTCCAGTCTGTGGTTCTGAAACAGTCCCTCAGTCTCTCACTGGCCTCATCTGACCAAACTTTCACTGACGTCTTCTGTGCTATTGTCCTCCTCACCAGGGGAATGTAATGGGGGAGCAGGTAGAAGAGATTGTGATTGAAGGAAGAGGGTTGAAGGTTTGGATGATTCGGAAAGTAGGTCATCTGAGAAGATCATTCAGAAGGCTTGGGAAAATGAGACTTAGCATTGATAGGGTTCCTGTGGCCACTTATGATCCCCGGATTGGAATCCTCAGTGAAAAAAAAAGAAGAATGAGGAAGTAGGGATGACGATGAGGGAAGGAAAAAGAATGAGGATGATGTGATGAAGGGAAGGGAAGGAAAGGAAAGGGGATGAGGATGATGGGTTGAGGGTGGGTAGGGTCGAAAGAACATTAACAACTTAGAGGTATGAGTAAGCTGGGTACAAGTAGACTGTTGGGCAATTAGAGGTGTGGTTGAGATGTGACCCTGCTCCCAAAACTAACTGGTACTGTGGCAACAGCTGCCATTGCGGCTGTCCATTTCTCCCCTTGCTTGGTTTTCACCAATTTATTTTTGTTCATATCAGTTTGTTCAGACTATCTACAATTCGGGGGACTGTTTGAAGTCTTTGGACCCTGCAGCCTATTTACCTGCTTGGTGATGTGGGTGGATGGTAATGTGTTCCGTCCCAAAACCTTGAGCAGCCAAGATTCCCCTTATTCAACTCTTTTGGATGGCCCAAGGAGTATCAGACTGAATCTCCAGTCCTTTCAAGGTCCTTCAGCATGCTTTTATAATTTTTTAGAATCCTTTTTAATTGTTAGTAAAGAGTCATAATCTTCAATTCGAGTTTGATTATTGGAATTAGCTTCTTCCATTTATTGTCATGCTTTTTACCTTTGCGTGAATCTGTGTGCTTCCATTTGCCTTTCACTTTGCTGCAGGTACACCTGAATTTCCCCACTGTTAACAAATTGTAATAATATTCTACTGAAATCCTGGACTGCAGAAATTGATTTATTAACTGTTGGAAGATGTTGAGATTGAAAAATATATGCCTTTAAGGTCTAACAGACATAAGGACAAAGAGGTTTGAAAATGTCTTACCTTACCTTGATCGGATGGGTTATTATTGTGCGTGATGCATTTGTGCCATCCATACTGTGTTCCCAACACTGTGTTATTAAAAAGCACGTTGCTTGACCATACCCTATTCAATCTTGATCTTGGTAAAACTATGTTCGAGTACAGTTTTACATCACAGTCTACATTTTGAAGATCTCTGTTCTTGACTCAGTGGCAAAGAGCTCAATATTCACATATGTCCTCTCCCATACCTGTCAGGATATTTTTTTTTTTACCTGGACTGAATGGCTGGCACTTTGCTCCCTGCCAAAATGCTTGTCAGTGAGGAGAGACTGCCCTTGTCACTACTTCTTAGTCCCAAGCAGATACACATCTAAAAGGCGACTCAGTGAGCTGACTAGAGGACTGATCAATTTTATTTGACCTTAATTTATACAGAGTAAATAATTAACTTCCTTCCATGTTTTAAACATTAACAGCAGCATTGGGAGTCAGAGCCAAGAACAAGGAATATTTTTTTTTCTGATTTAGAAGAGGAACTTCCAAAGTGGACAGGGGTTACCCACAGGTTAATGAGCAAGTTGCAGAGGGAAAGGACAGCAAAAAGGCATGTTTAAAGGCACTTCCTCTCTTACTTATATTTTATACATGGCACATCAACTGTGCAAAAGTTTATCTAAAGATTCCATTTTTTTATTTGTTTTTTGTGAGAAAGTTTTGGACTTTTCAGTTTTGAAAAGCTTGTAAAATTATATTTTTAAAAATACCTTACAATAATTTTGAAAATATTAGGACATAATTTAGCTAGTCTATCACAGTGCATCTAGCTTAAGTTCCAAATAAGGTTAAGAGCACACAAGTTTTTTTTCAAAATCGAGTCTGTTCAGTATTTGTGTTTAATATTTAATAGCTATGTTGATGATTGGTCTGTACAATTGAGAGCCTGCAATACTGGATGTATGAAAGGTTAAAAATTATTAAACCATCATATATAATGAATGAATGAATTTATTTCAGACAGACAGACAATTCACCAACTACAAAAAAAATTATTAAACAAAATTACAAAAAAATCAACACATGCATATTCATCGGTAGCACCAACGCCACCTTACATATCCGTATAAGAACTTGAACATAAATAGAAACTTTTAATAAAAAACAAAAAAAACTATCCAATTTTTTAAACCTACAAGTATATACACACACGTGTATATATATATATATATATATATATATATATATATATATATATATATATATATATATATATATATATATATATATTTATGCGCACACACACACACACATCAGATTCGAGAACAAACTCAAGCTCCTCAACATACTGTGAATGAGACGTAGATGGTTTTTCAGACACTGGCAGTCTGAAAGCTAAATCAATAGGAAGGCGGGGTTGTCAACTGATCAATTCATATGTTGAGTACCCAAAATGCTTAAAATGGGATGGTAAAGTGTGGCCCTAAACTTACGGATTCCAGTAATATGACATAGCTCTTTGATGGTGTGTGATTCAAAATCAGGTCCTTGAGGTTTTAATATTGACAACGGGTGCAGTTTTCTCAGGCTGTGCTTTTCTTCGTATGCATCTCTCACAGTTACTCATTTTATTACTCAGCAAAACCAAGAAATGATCTGAGCTCTTTGAGATTCTGAGGAACTGGGCAAGCTGTCAGATAGCAAACTGATGTCTGGGGAAACATTTTTTAACTGATAGCTTCAATTCAAACTCTTGTCAAAATCTTCGTAAAATCAAAGCGGATATGTTAATGTGATTTTACTCTTGTCTAATTTATTCATTTCAATCTGGTAGTACCCAGAGATTTTAAATCCAGTGTAAAGAACCATGTAGAGCCGGACAGCGCTGAAAATGTATCTTCTAGCTTTGGCAAAGCATATGCATCCCTAAAGGTCTGTGCATTCAACTTCCTATAATCAATACAGAGCCACACTGCACCATTTTTCTTCTGTACAATAACAATGGGGTAAGCAAATGATCAGTTCGATTCACGTATAACACCCAATTGCAACTGTTCTTGAATGTACTTACAGCTTTCATATCTTGGGGGTGAATGGGTCTTGTTCGTTACTTAAAAGCAGTGGGATCTGATGGCTTGATCTCATGCTTGACCTTATCTGTACGACCAAAATCCAGATCATACTTCCGACATACTGTCAAGCATAGTTGTTATGTATTGGTTCCATTCAGTTGAGAGCATTGAGTCTCCAAAGTTGTTCTTCAACTTGGTTGGGGTTGACTCTGTATGGTAGGGTTGATGCACACTCTGCTCTTTGTGTAAAGTAGTCTGGGTGGTACTGACTTCAGACGATGGCTGTTCTGGCAAGAATCATGTCGTGGTCAGATCACTGAGCTATATAATACACTGGAGTGCTAATCACTGTCTGTTTGAACAAGTCGCTTTGAAGCCACCAGCCGCCATATTGGTACTCCCTATTTCCCCCCAGTAACTAGGGAATATGTGCGCTACAGCATCGAATAACGAGGATTTTCTCATGTTCAGGGGGGGCTTAAGACTTTTAAAATGTCAAATGCCATATAGTTTTATATTATGTTCTAAAAAATATCAAGAACTGAGAAAGTCATGTGCTGAAATATTTTGCATTTTATTCATTTAAATATATATGTTTAACATTTATAAATATATAAATACCAATATACAAAAACATATATTTACATATGTGTATACATATATAAACATATATACATATACACATACTATATATATATATATATATATATATATATATATATATATATATATATATATATATATATATAATATGAATAACATTTTCATAACATATGAATATGAATAACATATTTCAGCACCTAATTTCCTAGAAGTTGATATTGTTAGTACATCCACTGACTGTAGAATTACCTGTGAAACGTTTTCACTCAGCCAGAAAACTGCTTGTTGTTGCAACCAAATCCTGTGGGATTCTGTGAGAGTAGGGAGTAGCAAGATGGCGGCCAGTGACTTCAGTTTTTCGGCAAAATCAGCACTCCAGTGTATTATATAGCTCAGTGGGTCAGATACATTGGTTATTACCACTGGCAGGAAGGGAGCTTGTGCTGGAGGTAGATCAATAAGCCTGGACTTTACTATCAACCCACCTGGCAGAGAGAAAGCGGTTGGATACTGAATAGTCACTTATTTCTCACCTTGCAGAATTGGACATATGACATGAGCATCCAAGACAACAGTCTTCTGAGCAGAAATAATGTGTCTGTTGAACTGCATTTTAAGAATGCTATGATAGTTATCAGTTGTTAACTTGTGCCTTATTTACACAATTTTGTGTATGGCTCTGTATCCAAAAGGCAGAGGACAGAACTTAGACTGTGACTGACATCACTGGTCATACACAGTACCCAAGGTGATGGTGCCAATCAAAACAGGGGGCTTCGATAATCGCATGTCTGGAAAAACCAAGACCAAGGTGTTGATGTCCAGCTCTTCTCCTGTGTACTTAGGCAGGAAGATCAAACAAAGTACCACATATCCAATGAAAAGCTCCCTCTACCCATTTGCACCTTCTATCTCCAAAAGAGAAAGATTATTTAATTTAATAAATGGGTTTATTTTGTGATCTAATCGATGGGTGCTATAGAAAGAATGTGAAACTGTGGTTAAAAGGCAATGAAAATTGCTCCCTTTAATCTTCACCTCACCAGTACTTCTTGTGCCCACGAATAATGTTGGTAATGGGAAATGTGAAGACGAGTGCTTGGTGTGGGGACATCCACAGGTTGCAGCTCTAACTTGTCCCTCAGAAAGAATTGCTTCTAGTCTGTAGGTTTTCTGTTTTCCCAGGACTGCTGTTTGTGTTTAAGCTGGCGACGTTTTTCTTCAACCAGGCTGGGGTTTGGCGGACTGGAACAGTTGGGAGCAATGTGGCTATCCTATCCACACTTAAAACAGAACCACCGCTTTGGCCTACTGCTTATTCGGCCATGTTTTGGTTTCTGTTTTTACAGCTGACTTTCTGGTTTTGTGGAATTGGAGTCTTTGGACAGAAGGGCTGACATCTGACTCTGCAACTTCAGCAATTGCTCCCTCAGGTCTTCAATAGCACTTGAGTCTGGAAAATGGCCACATGAGCATGCACTGGTAGTGTGAGTTTGTAAGTTGACACAGTGCTTGACTGATTGAATATGCTTCTTCATCATCATTCTTTTGTCTTCTTCTGTCAGCAAAAAACTCTGAAAAGGGAGGTGGTTGGTCTTTTTTCTTTTCTAGTTGTAGTTTGTTTATCATGCTGTTATCCATGCAACCTCTACAAAATTGTTTTAGCAGATATTTATTCATTTCAAATGCTGGAATTACACCATGCTTCCCCACTGCACTAAGAGCCAGCTGGAGTCTCTGCAGATATGAAGAAGGTCGTTCCCCAGGGTCCTGATGCATGTTTAAAAAATGTGCAAAAAGCTCCACTCTGTCCTCAACACACTAAATGCGGGTTACACAACGCTAGCCGCTAATCGCTAACAAACAGCTGCCACTCACGTCTGTCACACATCTTCAAATAAGGTGCTGCACGCACATGCACGGCACATGACGAACAAGCAGCAATGCATTTTTGAGGGGACAGGTGGTTTAGTTCAGGATAAATGACTTTTATACTTTAACTTTTACATGGCAGTGGAACCTTATGAGAACAATAAGTTATCCCTCTGAGCCGAGACCACAGCATTTAGAAAAAAAACTGCATGCAATTTGGGAGGCCACTCCAGCGTTGCCAGTTATTGCAGGAGAAACAAGCAATTGGCTCTACTACCTCTACCTTGTAAACAGTATAGATGAACAAGCACAAAGTCGCTGATAATAAGCAGAAATGGCAACTCTACTGGAAGTTCGTAACACAGTGCTGAGTGTTTCTGGAGGTCACTTTTCCCCTCTATCATCATTCTTTAACAAACATGAAATAAATCATGACGTTTACAGTTACTTAAAGCCTAAATCTTAAATGAAACTTAGTGAGTGGGTCACAGCGAGAAAAGAGCTTCTTGTTGTGGGGAGGAAAAAAATGCAGATACCAGTATCTCTGGTTTTGAGCAATGGGATCTGACCACATCATAACAAAAAGAAAGGTAAGCTGAAAAAAGCACAGCTTTTTACAAGTTTTTTTGTTGAGCTGTGACTCTTACCGCTGTGGTCTGTGTTGAGGTGCACTAAGAGCCTGGAAGTTACTTAAATCGCAGCTGACTATCTTGTTGTGAATGTTATTGTACTTACAGTTATCAAAACCCAATAAAATGGACAATAACCAGTCCACAAATAACTTATAAAATTGTTGTAGAAATATTGATAAGTGATTCCCCAGTTACTTATTGAATAAAAGGAAATTATGATTCCATCAAGTTCCAGCACTTTATTGAGAACCAGGGCAGAGACAAAGTAATCACATACCTGGCTAGGCTGCAGCCATCCCCCTGTCTGCTCCCAGCCCTAGTCTCTTTCGACTCCTCACCTACCTCCTCCTCACACTCTGCTATATCGACCGACCAGAGCACACATAACACAAACATCTCATACCCAAACATTTACAGTCTCACACAGCCCATTTTATTTACTTATTCAAACCCACACACCAATATATTCAGTACAATTAAAAGTATTTTGCCTGAGTCAAAACACCTTCTTATGACCTTGATTCAACTGTGAAAGTGTGCTTATACACTTATACACACTAAAAGTAGAAGTGTTACCTGGGCTAAATCAGTTGTTTATTCCTGCTGCGTATTTACCAGATGAAAGGGTAGAAACAACAAGGAAAAGTGAGACATCAAGACAAATTGTTGACGAATTGGTGAAAATCATCACAAAAAAAAGAAAAATTGAGGGTGGCGGGTCTTCAAAGTGGGTGCTTGGGTACGCTTGACCTCTGCAGCCTGGGTCCTTAGTTATAATTTAGCATTTTGACTTATTTGAAATGGCCAGTGGTTCCTGCAGAATTGGATTTATCTGTTATATCAGCTCCAAGCGTGAAAATATTGTAGCCATAAATGTGCTTGTCTATAGTTCTCCAAGTACTTTTGCTTAAAAATAAGAGATTTTCACACTGAGGATATTGTATATAGTTTATTGAACTGTGGTTTCCACTGATAAGTTAAAATACTGCAGCAGTGGACCGTTTCCTTAGCAGAAGGGAAAAAAGTATTTTTTCTTCTATTTCATTTAGCTGTTTGAGATTCATGGTAGGATTATGGTCTTTGCTAATGGCAGTATGATGGCACCATTCCAACTTTACTGCAAAAACAATTGATTTTAGGATAGTACTCACAGTACTGATTAAACGTATGGCAGAATGTTTGTAAAATTGTAAAGCTACTTATTTTTTAAAGAAAAACTACTTATGTGAATGACCTTGGAACCCAGCAATGTAATCACTGAGGTCAGGAAAGCATTTTAGGAAATCAGTGTTAGCTTATTATCACTTTCAGAACCACCTCTAATTAACACTGGCATTGATATTAATTATTATAAAAAACTGAACTGAAAGGAAAGAGGCAGCGCCGATTTGAGATTCTAGATCAGTACTAATTGGTGAGTGTCAAAATAACATTCACAAGGATGACAGAACCCAAAGTTTCCCAGCGGAACATTGCCAAAGCATTACACTTGCTCATCTAGCTTGCTTTCTTTTAGTAGTATATCCTAGAATTGTGTGTTCCCCAGGTGAGTGATACTTACAACACCAGGTATGATGTATAATAAAACGTGGTTCAAATGAAAGCTCCACCTTAACCATTACTCTGTGGTCAGGTTCTCATACTCTTTTAGTCATTGATTTTCTTTCAGCAGTGGACAAGGGTCACCATCTGTGTGTAATTAATCTATATAATGTGTTTTACTTAAAGAGTCGAGTTACTAAAACAAACTTTTCAATAATATTCTAATTTATTAAATGGGTCTGTATTTCAACCGAAAAGTGCAAATAATTAACATATATCTTCATATAATGTTGATTATGTGTTATCCACTTTACCTGCCTGTGGTCAAAATGTTATGCTTGCTTCGTGTATGATGAGAGGAAACCTTCCCTTAGAAAGTATAGATGAGATACATTTTAAAGTATATAATTCATCAAACTGATATTGTGTTCTATAACTTATCTAGTTCTATAATCCTGTAATTTAAGAAAAGTTTAAAGAAAATGAATATCTACCAAAGTCCAAACTCTTTATATTGGTCTGTTGCCATTTGCCCGCCTTGTGGTAGGCTGGCTTGATGGCAGCAATAGATAAGGCCTCAATTTATACTCCCCAGGCAACAAGATTTGGCCAACAGTGCTAGCTTGAACTCAAGTTCTACATTTACTTGGAAAAGAAAGTGGAGACAGCCAAGCTACACAAATACATCTGTAATGTGGATGAAAGAGGCCAAATGTCCAGATCCCTGATGGAGTTGACGCCAAATAGCAAAAAGGCCAAAGTCTGCTGACAACAATGCTGCTCATCTGTGCTTGAATTTATTCTGTCTCACTCAGTCTTTCTGTGCAACACTTTATTAACTTACTCACCAGAGATGTGGCATCAGGGCGTCAGTGGTAAAAAAAAAAAGTCTGTTTTGTAAACCAGAAGAAGCTGTCTGACATTTGTATTCATCAGATCTCTCCCTACATATTTAAATAAGCTTTTGCTTTTTACACAGCTGCATATTATTTCTGATATTTATAAAAGGTAATTTAATTTTTATACTACAGTATCTCCACATTTCTTGCCATCCTTAGTGCAGATGTGTAAAAGAGCCTTGAAATAAATTCTTTCATTGCATTAGCACAACTACTTTTAGAAAATTTGAGACAGAATTTACTTTTAATTTGAATACATTTGTCCAACAACAACAATTACAGTTTTGGTACTATATCACCCATTAGCACCCCTGCTGTAAATAATTTATAGATCCATCATTTTGCAACAGGACAGAACTTAGTCCCTTTAACATTTCACAAGGTTGCAGCATATAGAAGGTGGAATCACTGACCATTTATCTTTGAAAAATCTAGATTTCAGGGTCATTTCTGCTCAGTTCTTCTCTTCAATCCACCCACAGATTTTCTGGAGGAGGGTTGAGGAACCAGTGGTGATTTGTTAATAGAGGGAGCCACAGCAAAGCCCTATCAAGATTTCAGGGAAAAATTGTTGGCAGGAGATATCACGTGTTCACTCATAAAATGTGTGAATTGATTTTCCATTCCATTTTGGGTTTATTTTAGGTTATTTTTCGTGCCAGCCTAAATATATAGGGTTCAGTGGTGACGGGATGGATAAATGCATGTTTATGCATCTTCTTAGTCTTTTGGCTTCCATGTGACTTCATGCTAACTTCATGAACAGGACTGAAATAGAAACTAATGGATACATTACTTTGAAATGGAAAAATCCCCAAAGTTACTGGGTTATTGCACAGAAGTTTTTTTTTCTTTGCCAGACTCAGCTGTTCATTGAAGTGATGGTCAGGGGTCCCCTGAGGTGCAATCATTGGTGTAGAGGGAGACGAGCAGTGGGGAGAGGACACACCCCTGGGGGATGCCAGTGCTAATATTCTGGGTGCTGGATGTGAAGCCCCACAGCCTGACTTCTGTTAGTCAGGAAGTTTTGTGGATGATTTTGACTTAATCAACCACTGACCTGGTTACTCTGTAAACAAACTGTAGGGGGTCCAACAAGGTTCCTGTGATGTCCTTCAAATGGCTCAACAACAGTTCTTCATAGCCAAAGTGGGGCAGAAAAGGTGAGTTTACGTTGTAGAAATCTGTCATTGTCCATGTTTTATTGGATGTTGTAATATTTGATCACAAAATCACAAATATAAAATGTTGTGTGTGCTTCTATTTAAGAATTAAAACAGCTTATGGGCATTTTCTTTATTTATTTGAAATGTCTCATAAGTATACTTAAGTGACACCAGCGCAAGAATGAATAACAATGCGGTTTTGAATGCTTATTATCAAGATGATCTATGAATATAGTGTGATATAGAGTGAAACCGAACATCTAAGAGGAGTCATGATGCAGTTTGGCTGCAATTCATCACTTTACCATCTGTGTTGCCAAATTCCCCTGTCTCCAAAATGAGCATATGCCTGGGTCAGAGTCACCGTAAGGACTGCACATTTTTCTGTCCATTTTTTTTTTTTTTTTTTTTTTTTTTTTAATAGGTCCAAACTTTTGCATGGAAAGGGATATATGCACGTTTCAGGCCCCATTTTGTGCATACACAAGCTTTATAAATGAGACTCCTGCAGTCGCCCTTTGGAGTCTCCAAATGGCCATGATAGAAAACACCCCTCTATATATAACACTAAAAGGCTGTAATTACTGAATCCTTCGAAATACAGTCAAACAGCAAATTAAAAGTCCAAACAATGGGAAACAAACAAACAAAGATAAGAAAGCACCTCTCTATCCCCCATGCACACACACAGGTAAACACAAACAAACACTCCCCACCATGCATTAAAGACTCATTTATTTCCCCATTTTGAAATGGCATTTCCCAGCTAAACAACATATAAACAAACCATAGCTGTACATAAATGTTTCAATTTACTGGTCAAGTATAAAATCCTCTCCTCTTCCTCCCAGTTCAGTTTGATATCCTTTTAAAAGTTGCTCTCCCTTTTCTACCTGACTCATCAGGGGTTTATCTAATCTTAAAAGTATGTTTTGCCATGATTTGTTTGGTAAAAACCAGTCCACAAATAATAATTTCCACAAATAATGGAAATATTATATGGACAATTAAGCACCAAAAACAACAACAACAAAAAAAACAGCTCACACTATGATTGGATCCGGCAAGACCATAGATTTATGCAACTGGTGGAAATAGGTGTCAGTCAAAATAAAAGAAACTGCCATTTTGGCTCAACTGTGATGAGACTTATTGTTTTATTTTCAAATTGTGACATTCCGGACAGTTAGGGGGTTAAGGTCTTTGTTTTTGTGCTTATTTAGTAGCTGTAATGTGTTATTTTTTCAACCTAATTTTTGGGCTAAAGACTTCTCCCTTGCTTTGTGGCTATTCAAGCCATGTTGGTGCAAGACACATCTGTGGATAATTACACTTTTTTTACCAGCTTCAGTCATCCTTTTCACAATATCTTTTACATTCGTTCTGGGGTTAGGTGTGAGTGTGTGTGAATGGTTGTTTGCCCATGTTGTCTCCGTGTTGCCCTACGATGGACTGGCGACCTGTCCAGGGTGTACCCCGCCTCCCGCCCATTGACAGCTGGAGATAGGCACCAGTACCACTTGCGACCCCACAGGGTGTAAGCTTGTTGGAAAATGGATGGATGGATGTATTCAACGTGGGGATGATCAACATTACACACCATCCTCATAGAGACATTGGTGATTAGTTGTATCCGCAAACGTATTTTGCCATTTAGCTATTGCATCCACACAAATCCGTTGTTTTGGGAGACCAAAAACGATAATATTTGACACCTAATCTCAAAGTTGAAAAATTTTTAGTTTTGTATTGTCATGCTAAACATGTCCTTTCCGAAGTAATGACGCAGTTTTACTTTTCTCTTAACCTGAATCTGTCTCACTCTCACAAATCACAAAGTGAGTGGCAGGAATAGTATCACAGTGCCACCAACAGTCCTGGTAGACCTATTAAAGCATTTTCAGTGGACTATGTCCTCTCACATTTCTTTATAAATCAATTATGAAAATTTACCATTTTTGTCTTGGTGTGGAATAAGCCTTTTATCTGCGGCATATTTCCTTCCTTAGCAGCGTGATGATTGAATATTGTCATGCTGTTTTGTATGAAATTATTTGAACAGCTGAACATAGCACCTTCAGGCTTCTGAAAAGTGTAACCAAGGCCCACAATTGTTTATGTTATTTGTTTTGATTGTCACCTAAGGAAGCAGTCTGTTCGAGATACTGCTTTAAAATTAATCAATTGGTGTGCTTTCATTTAACTCAAATGTTGTGAATTAACAAATCAAAATAGGAGCCTGCTTTTTTGACAGGCTTGTACACACAAATAAAGAGTTTGAGTATAATCAGAAGATTGCAAAACCATGAAATCCTCATCTTGGTTATCCCAATTTTTAAAAATGCTTACCAATTGTGATCCCTGTAAATTTCTAAAATTTAATTACGTACTAAAAAAAGCATGTTAATAATAAATCTTCTTCAAACTCTAGGGTCACTTGTGGAGTACCACAGGGTTCAGTCCTTGGGCCAATTCTCTTTACTATATATTTATAATAAATACTATAATATATACATTTATATATCCATAAATCCGGATGAATCCAAAAAAATTACTTCGACTACAGGCATGTCTTGATGACATCAAAACCTGGATGACTTTAAATTTCCTGCTTTTAAATTATGACAAGACAGAAGTTGTATTCTTTGACCTCAAAGTCCTCAAAAAAAAAACTTCTTAATCAATCACTTAATCTGAATGGCATTAATAAAGTAAAAAAATCTTGGTGTTATTTTTTATTAAGAAATGGGGTTCCAGGGTTTCTGTTTTTTACCTGCGGAATATTGCCAAAATTAGAAATATTCTGTCTGGGTGATGCTGAAAAACTAGTCCATGCATTTGTTACTTCAAAGCTGGTGTCATGTTTTTTAGGTGTTTGACCCACATGCAGAACACAATCAGGAGGCAGAAAGCAGTTTAAGGTATTCAGTACAGCGAGAAACAGACGTGGAGGAATCACGACGGGCAAGCGTCTGACTGAGACTGTTCTGCGGACGAAAGAGACCGAGAGTTAGGTTGTGCCATAGGAAATACTCCGTAAGGAGTCTGTGGTGAACTTACCGCTGAGTTAGGGAAACCTAGCCGGGGGAACTGGAGCAGAAAGACGGACTCAGTAAGTTTATCCTCTATGATGGTAACAGGTGACTGAGCGGCTGGTGAGCGGGTTTGATGGAGCTGTGGTGGGGTCCGAGCAGCACCGTTGGTGGGAGTTGTGGTCAGTGAGCAGCTGGACGAGCCAGGGTGATCTGAAGAGGTACTTAGCCCGGCTTGGTATTACCAAGGGAGCCTCGGGAGTAGATCCAAGTTGGTAGCAGTGTTGGTATGAGCACGAGAGAGAGTCTGGAGTGGGATCCAGTAAGGCAGAGTCAGAAGGCTGACCGTGGAAGTCAGAGCACGAGGACGAGTGCCTGGAACGGGGTCCAGAGCGTGAGGCGACCTGAGAGACACAGGAGGAAGACGATTAACGTAGGAACAAAGGAGAGCTGCCATGAGACAGTGGCCAACTGAGGCGTACCATACAAGGTTAACACTCTGGCGTCCTCCAGCTGTCAGCTCACTGCCTAAATAATCCCAGCCATGATGCTGAACAAGGCACAGGTGCGCGTCATGCCCACCTGCCAACTGCAATCACCTGCGGAGAGAGAGAGAAAAAGGCAGGACTGGCAGAAATCTGCATGGCGCTGCCTGCTGAGTCCTGACAGCTGGACTATTGTAATTCTTTACTATCAGGAAGTCCACAAAATGCAGACTGAAGCCTTCAGCTGATCCAAAATGCTGGTGCAAGAGTTCTGATGAAAATCGACAATAGGAATCATATTTCTCCAATTTTAGCTTCCCTTCTTTAGCTTCCTGTTAAATCAAGAATAGCATTTAAAATTCTCCTTCTCACGTATAAAGCCCTTAATAATCAAGCTCCATCATATATCAGAGCTCTGATTACCTCGTATGTTCTTAAAAGAGCACTTCGCTCTCAGACTGCAGGTCTGCTTGTGGTTCCTAGAGTCTCTAAAAGTAGAATGGGAGGCATATTTTTTCAGTTATCAGGCTCCTCTCCTGTGGAACCAACTCCCAGTTTTGGTCCGTGAGGCAGACACCCTGTCTACTTTTAAGACTAATCTTAGAACTTTCCTTTTTGACAAAACCTATTGTCAAATAGGTTACCTTTGGCTATCTCTATAGTTTTATGCTGCTATAGGCTTAGGCTACTGGAGGACATCAGTGTCTATTTTTCTCACTCTGCTGAGTTCTACTGTTCTCCAAATTGCATTGCTTGATAGTTATTTCAACTTTTAACTTTTTGTTCTCTGTCACTTTTTTCCTTCTTAGTAGGTACACCTGGTCTGGCGTTTTGTTAGCTGTGACATCATCTAGAGAAGACAGATCACCCGCTATTACCATACCACGTAGAAAAGATTCCTGGATCAATGTGTGCTTCTGTGCTTGTTTGTCTCTCTCTCTTGTTGTGTCTCTGCTCTGTCTTCTGTAACCCCTAGTCGGTCGAGGCAGATGACCCTTCACACTGAGCCTGGTTCTATTGGAGTTTTATTCTTCCCCGTAAAGGGGAGTTTTCCTCTCCACTGTCTCTTCATGCTTGCTCAGTATGAGGGATTGCTGCAAAACCATTGACAATGCAAACAACTGTCCCTGTGGCTCTACGCTCTTTCAGGAGGAGTGAATGCTGCTTGTCAAGACTTGATGCAATCTACTGGGTTTCCTTAGATAGAATGTTTTTTTTACCAATCTGTATAATCTGATCTAATCTGTATAATCTGATTAAATTTCACTTTGGAAAGTGACTGGAGATGACATGTATCATGAACTGGTGCTATATAAATAAAATTTAATTTAATTGAATTGCAGGAATGACATCACATTGTTGGGTCATCTCTCTAAGATTAACATCTCATTTACATAGATTTTAGTTTGAGAACAAGATGCTCAGTCTCAGAAAAGAAGTCTTAAAAAATATTTCAGTCCTTCAGATGGTTTCTGTCTTGGTAGTGTATTGAATACTTTGTCCCAGGCTGCTCAAAATCTGTGCGTAATCTTTGGTTCTTTGAAGAGTTTTAAACCTTGGGTCAAAAATATATATTTTTTCTTCCCAACATCAGACAGTTCGTGCCAGGGCTTTTTCATTTATCGCTAAGATTGACCAGCAAGGCGACATCTCAGGATGTTTGATTTCTGTGAGATATGGCAGTTTTTAAAGGGCATTGTTGTAAACACTTTTATTGACAAAGCCCAGGGGAACCAATATCATCACTATGACAGATACTGACAAATTGGGAGAGCAAAATTATAAACTAATGATTCAGAAACATGGTTAAATTAATGTTTTTACATCTCTATATTTTAAGTCTAGAATGGGACACTGTTTTCCTATTCATCTGTTTGAGTGTCAGATTAATAAATGTTTTGTGATAATAAAATGTATGATTTAAAAAATCTCTTCAAAATCCAAATATGAAGAGTGTAATTGTTCCACTGTTCTGTTGGCATTCAGATTATTTGTACACAAGAAACTTATTAATACCAAAAATGTACAAATGCAGTCACTGTAAACATGCAAGGATGAACCTTAAACATCATTATAGTTAGATTCCCAAAATCCTAATTTAATGCTGATACTATTATGATTTCTCCCATTTGTGTCTGAGCTGGGGTCACATTGCATGCTGTAACAGCAAACAGATGTCAATCAGTAGGAACCAAGATTAGGGGCAGGTACATACCTGGGCCTCTAAATGGTCCACTTTTTTTCCCTTTAAGCTACTAAAAGTGAAAAGAAGCTCACAAATTGTTTATATTTGTGCAACAGAAAGCCCAATTCAAAATGTGTAAAAAAAAACAGTGTAATGTAAGGGGATATAGGGAGCAGCAAACATGTGGAAGACGATGCTTTGCTCAGATGAGCGTGAAATGTACTATTTCTCAAGTAACCAAAATGATATGTGTGAAACCTAACACTGTACATCACACTGAACACACCATTTTTTTATGCGCATGTTGGGAAAAAGAGTTGTTGGAAGGTGGCTTGAGCTTAAACACAACTAGAGCTACAACAAAATAGTTTTGTTTAAGTCATATTCATGTGTTAGAATGAAAATTCCAGACTTAAAATTGATCAAGAATCTACAACAAGAGTGATTGATTTTCATACACTCTCAATTTAATTTGGGTGATAACAAAGAGTTTTGCAAACATGATAAAAAAAATTGGGAAAGCCTAAATCTGGCAGAGACATACCCTAATAGACTTGCAGCTTTGCCGTATTTTTCGGACAATGAGGCATACGAATCATAGGGCACACAGTGAATTAACGTGTCTTTGTGCATCTTTGTCCACATATAAGGCGCACCGGATTATAGGGCACACCAAATACTCTGCCCCTTCCGTACACAGCTCACTTCTGAGAGGGAGAGCTATCCATCTTTGTCGAGAGGACAGAGTAGTTGGACTACACTGTCCCGTTTCTAACATAAGGTCAAAATAAACATAACTTTTATATTGAATTAACTTACTAGGTTTATTGTTGCTAGCGTGTACTCTAGACACAGGCTGTCAAAAAGCTCTCACATATTCAGGCATACTGTGCGCATACTGTGAATTTGATAGACTCCGTGCTGACTCTCCTTGGACATTTTACCTTTTATAGTTGATTGTACTGTTGCCTACATTTCTTGTGGCAAATTCCTACAATTCCCACACTTTCTGCCAGTGGGACGAAACGGCAGAACGGATGGTAAAATGTGTGATTAGCTAGCTGAGCACCTAGAGCCGTTTCTTTTCCAGCAGGCTCCCACCGCACACCTGTCAGTGAGAACAGAGAGGGACTGTGATGCTGCGCATCCTTGCGACTGCTGACGTGTATTAAGCTTGGTGTCACATATAAAACGGTTCGTTGTAAATACTTTTTGCCTCCAAGAAGTTTATAGTGTGACTAGTACCTCCATGCATAGAGTCCACGCAGAGCCAGCCTTGAGTATGCCTCAAGAACGTCCGGACCTCCGAGGAGTGAACTACACCCGAGTATGCGGGGGCCCTTACATGAATGCACTTTGACATTACTGTCAGGCAGTCTTGTAGACAGCTCAGGGATCTGATCAGGTTGTGACACAGTGTACCGAAATGTTCCGACTATCCATTGAGTGGAGCGGCGTTACTTACACATTTTAACAAATTTTTGAGCCATTGTACCACATAAAATCGGTCAGTAAGCACAACTTTAGTCATATATAAGGCTCACCGGATTATAAGGCACACTATCAATTTTTGAGAAGATTTAAGAATTTTAAGTGTGCCTTATAGTCCAAAACATACGGTAATTGCAAAGAGTGAGTTAATAAAGTATTGATTTGGAAGCAAATATGCTTCAAACCTTTCACAGGTATATATATATATATATATATATATATATTAGGGCTGGGCAACGATTAAAATATTTAATCGCGATTAATCGCACTGATTAATCGCGATTAATCGCGATTAATCGCATTGTATTTACAAACTCCAAGAATGAATTCAAAAGTAGTGTAAAGAGCACTTTTATTTTAATGTTCTGCTGCCATATGAACAAAAGTGTTGTAACATTTGTAGCACTTATTTTATACTGGATATTTTCAACCCATCTATTGAATTTAGTGCACTAGTTGATCTTTTCTTCATAAGAGAACAAGCACTGCAGCCAAAATATGGCCTTTTTTGACCTGCTGTATATTAGCCAGTCCCTAAGCTTGATGTATCATGAAACTGTTGACCTTTTGGGTTTTGTGGTTTTTATTTTATTATTACAATTTAATAATAATAATAATAATAATAATTAATAATAATAATAATAATAATAATAATAATAATAATAATAATAATAATAATAATGTTATGTTCAGTGTTTTTTCGCTAATCCACCTCTTATATATTTCAATCCTTATGTAATTTTGTCTGTGTTGTGTGCACCTGCCTGTTGCTTTAATCCTATAAATTTCCCCGTCGTGGGATAACAAAAGGATTAGCTAATGTTATCTTATCTTAAATAACACTTTTTAATATATGTACTAGGTTCTTTCAAGGTCTTAATTACATGTTATGTGTGGGCTCCAGTAACATCCATCCATCCATCCATCCATCCACTGATCTACCTGGATGTTCCCTGGAGGACTGAAACGCCTCAGTCAGAGACGTCAGTCTGTGGGTCTGTCGGGGCAATGAGAGAAGTTTCGTCTCCTCTCTCCGTTTCTGGGGCTCGACGTTTTCATGTTTTTTCACGTGCTTAGATAAATTTGTTGTGTTTCCACTTAAATGAACCGGCTTTTTACAAAACATACAGCTTGATTTCATTTACGGTATTAAAATAAAGCCGAACGGTGCTACTTCCTCTGTTCATGTTTTTTCGCTGCTGCGTTCTCTCTCAGCTGTTTGTGTATTAAGTTTGTGTGAGAGCTGAGTGCGCGGGCCAGGCTGAGCCTGCGTGCTGATTGGCTGGCGCCGCTGAGCCATGTACGAGAGGGGAGGGGGAGCGCGCTGCAGTCAGCGCGCGTGCTGACTGACACTGACTGAAAGCATGATGTGAGCAACATGCGTTAATGCGCGATAAAATAAATATCGCCGTTAATAGTCTAATGAATTAACGCGAAATTAACGCGTTAACTTGCCCAGCCCTAATATATATATATACATATATATATATATATATATATATATATATATATATATATATATATATATATATATATATATATATATATATATATATATATATTTAGATTATTTTTATTGAAGCAAATGATAAGATAATCACAATAAGGAATACAGTTCACTTTTTTGGATAAACTTATACTTATGCAGGTATAACTTCTAATATTTACACACAAGTACAAATGTTGAAATAGTCACACCTACTTCATATACTTCACAGGTATATTTGTAAAAAAAAAAAAACTAATAATTTCACTTCACAGTTATGCACTACCTTTGTTGTTATCACACAAAATCTCAGTATAACACATGAAAGGTTGAGTTAATTGAAGGTTTTGAGTTAACAGAATGAGAAAAACCACAAGGGTTATTAACACCTTTCAAGCTGTTGTCGGTGTAATGATTGGCTGGGCTGACTAATGACCTAAATTGACCAATATACAAATGTATTTTAGGATGGACTACTCTTAATTTTAAAAGGCATATTTGAAATGGTTTGACAGTAACTTTAAAAAGTGCGTTGCAACAAATACAACATTCATACTAATCAAGACGGATATGAAATGAACTCCAATAAGATTTATAGTTTTGTCTTAAAACACACACACACACACACACACACACACACACACACACACACACACACACACACACACACTCATAATCTTAATTCAATCATGTCAAATTACTGGAAGGACTCTCACAACCAAAGTAGTGAAGCCTTGTGAGTGAACTCCCTACTCATTTGTTGTAGTCAATGACTGAGGCTGCACATTGCTCTTCATTCAGTCCTTGACAGCTCTCGCCATTGTAATTGAAAATAGCTTTAATTATGCTCATTTGGGAGGGTTTGGGAGGGGTGGAGTGTTATAACTTTAGACAGAACATAAGGTTCTGCAGGCTGTGGAATAGAAAGCCAAGACACGGACTGATAATTACTGTCATTCTCTATTCTCCTGAGTAAATGCCTGCTTTTGTCATTCTCATTCACTCTCTGAGCAACCACAGATGCACCATGTGCTACTGCTAGGGACAAGATCATATGTCTCCATTAGTCTGTTGGGAGTGCTACCTTTTCACCTTTGCTAAATGCACTTCAGAAGATCTAGGACTGTTCTCTACATTTAACTGAATCTCCTCACATATAGTTCATTCTGTGGTCACAATGATGACTGTGACTTTGTTAACCCTTCCTAAAACTAACAATGCAAGTCAAACACATAGGTATTGCTGAGAAATTGAGGACGGGGAATTAGAGCCCGTAGAGGTGAAGCCTTGCACCAAGTGAGCATTGAGATGGCTGGTGGAAAAGGAGAGCAAGGCTTAGACAACCATCCACACAAATTCCTGGCTACGATCCAATTATACCCAGCAGCCTCTGCTACCTCCTGAACTCCAATTATAGCTGGAAAAGCTTGGTTGTCCAGAGAACCTGTCGCCTCATTCTCCCTTCCTCCTGCAACTGCCGGCAAAAAATAGAAAAGTCAAAGACAATGTATGATGTCCTCTGGTGCTTCGGTGTGCTAGCATCTGTGTGTGTATGAGAGACAGAACTAAAAATATCACCCACTGAACCTTAACATAGTCTTTTAAGATCTTCCAGAATGAATAGCTCAGATGAACTACATAAGTTTATAGAAAATGCATGAAGCTAAAAACAAAATAAAGGCACTGAGACAAAATTCTGCTGCTGTTTTGATGCATTGGTGAGCATATAATAGATAACATTTTGCAGGGGACAAAATATGTAAATACATTTTGTGACATTTATAGATTCCTAATGGAGAACTGATTATATTCAAACAATTTAATTCAAGTAATTTAATCATTATTCTATATAATATTGTTAAAAGCTATATATTTAGAATCTCACTGATACAGATACTCTTTAAATTTCTTTATATTTTAAAATATTTATATTTCAGTTTAAATTCTACTGTCTGTCAGCTAAAAAGACTCACCAAGTAAAATACTAGAAAAGCATTGCCTTGTTGGCTGGAGTCTATAGAACTGAAACATTCAAATAGTATGATTGGACTAAACAAAATGAAAGCATGCATCCATCTAGCCTTGTTAGGTCTAGGCTGATGGTAAGAGTGTAATGGTGTAGGAGATTTTTAATTAGTACAGTCAGTATATCACAGACTGAGCATTGTTTAAATGCCAATGCTTACTTGACTATTGTTATTGACAATCTTCCTCCCTTTATGACTTCAGTGTTTTTTTTTGTTTTGATGGCTACTTCCAGCAGGATAATTCACAATGTATCATGATTGTTTTTAGTTTACTAACCCAGATGCTGTCATGCTATCTACTTTAGTTTATGTTTTTCGGGCTGGCTGGCTGTCCCTTCCTCGTGCTCTGTTCCACTCATCTATCTGCTCCTGCTGCAGTTCATTATCATCAAGCTGATTCACCTAGGACCCTGCCTACATACACCTGACTCTCACAGCTAGTCAGCACCATGCTGCCTGCATGTATGTTCCTCAGTGCTTGTGTGCTCAGCCTACCAAACCTTATTGATGGTGAGATGAGGCCTCATGAAGCATTGAACCACTTGCTTCGGTAAATGGTTAATTTTGTGATGCTTCATTTGCACATAAAAACCACCCACTGGCCGGATGCATAGTCACAGTCACAATATAATCTGTGATGCTTACCTGTGTTTCTTTCCTTTAAAGGAAATTATCAAGTAATACATTTTAATTTCTCTTAGTAGCACATGTAAAATAAAACATTTTCTAACATGTTCTTGGTGTAAATTTTCTAAGTCCAATGTTATATGGCAGGCTGTGTATGTTTTTCTATCACTTTAGTGAAATGACATGGGCTTAAGAGAACTATGCTTGTGGAAGTTGAACAATGATGTGCAAAAGAGGAGATTTTATTTACTGTTTTCCAACAGTTTTTGGTTTTAATTGATTATTTTTTTAGACTACTTCTCCAGCCTTTGAAAACAGCTGTTCACAGGGCACTGAAGATGCTGGGATGCACAAAAATGCAAGTGCAAGTTTGTGTAAATTGGGGTACAGTAGCTTTTGCCTCTACCAGTAATCCAGTGGATTCTTCCTGCTAATATAGACTAGTTCACGCATGACGTCAGCGCTACATCCGGGTCCCGCGGGTAGGCAAAAAACAGTACTGTTCTCGTCTACTACATGACAAAACGGGTGATTTAGAGCGTGCTTTTAGTTCGTTTATTTTTGGAATCTAAACAATGCCTACGACTTGTTGTGCTCCCCGTTGCACACAAAGGCATTCCAAATCGTCGGATGTACGTTTCTGTCGTTTACCGAAGGAGGAAGAAAGAAGAACGAAATGGATAATTTCAATGAAAAGAGCGCAGGCAGACACTCCAAATGGACTGTTGGAGCCATCATCAGAATGTGCAGTCTACACTTCATCTCCGGAAAATACAACTTAATTCTGCACTAGTCATTGTTCTACTTAAATAGCGGCGGAGGCGAGGTGGCGATGGCTAGACGGGGCCGTGAGAAGCGGAGTCGATGCGCTGCAGCAGCAGCACGCCGCATCATTTTAGTTTTCTTCGTGCAATCAGTGTGCAATAATGTTCACCAGACAGCGGCTCCATTACGCCCCTGTTCACGAGCGCTAGTACGTCTGTGTTTACGCTGCAACGTCGCCGACACCCCCACCCATTTTAACAAGACAAAAACACCAAAATAATCCGCAGTAAACAATGTTTTTTTTTTTAACCTACCGGGCGGGTCTTCCTCTCTGCTGAGGCGCGGTGTGTGTTCGACTCCGCTTTCTGCTCTTACACAAACATGTCTGAACATCCATCCATCCATCCATTTTCTGACCCGCTTAATCCCTCATGGGGTTGTGGGAGTTGCTGGAGCCTATGTCCCGATATAAAATAATTGTAGCCGTCCAGTGGTTTCATGCTTCCATGCTCTCTCGTGTGTACTGGCCTGCGTGTTTATAAGACAGCTGTATATGTCGCGGTACGGAACACTTGGCCAGCATTTCACAGACTCGCTCCATCATTTCAGGCTTTTGCTGTGTGGATCTGGCAATATGATACCATCAACCATCAACTTACTCTTAAAACGATCTTGTGATACGTTATCTAAAGAAGAAAACTATGTGGAGAACTCGTCAGTTTCTCTGTTTGCATCCGCCATTGTGTTCGCCTTTTGCCTACCAGTCCGGCACGCATGCGCAAAAAACCCGAATCAAAACAATGAACTGGTCTATTGGGCTCTGAAAGGTAGAGCTGGACTTCAACTGTGGCATCTGCGCGAGCACTGGTCTGTCCTTCCTTTGCTTCAATGGATGCATTCCCGCAGCAGAGAGTTACACATAGTGCAGCCAGAGGGGGCTATTCGTCAAGCTAACAGCAGCTAGCTTATGCTGTTCAGGAGGTTTATAGCTGTGCCAATGCACATTCAACAGCCTTACTGACTTTTCTATGGCTACACTCACACTGCAGGGAAATGCGACCAAAATCCACGTTTTTTTTTACCCGTATGACCCATATCCGTCTTTTTCTTGGCAATATGAATAGTCCAATTCCAACCCTAACCCCCAAGAAAATCAGATTAATGCACTAATTCTGTTATGTATCAGATTATTCTCAAAGCGTCCACAGTCTGAATGGTCATGTCGCATTTTATCCATCTTTCACTCCCTTGTCTCTCACTACACAAAGCAATAAATGGTAAATGGCTTGTATTTGTATAGCCATAGCTCTCAACTCTCACGCATTGACCGTGTGACACACGCATTTCATCAATTGCACACGCTCACACGCATTAGTTTGAAAATCTCAATCTTACAATGAAAATCTCACTCTTGAAACGCACGCGTACGGACGCGTCGCGTCATGGCGGAACCAATTTGCGGTACAATGGTTTCCGCACGTCCAGTAGTAGTGGTAACACAGCTGCAAGGACCGCCGCCGCGCAAACAAGTTTCCCTCATCCAAAGTGAAACACTTCTACGGTCCGTGTTGCGTGCGAATTAAATGGTTAGTCGGCATGTTTTATAACAGACTGTAACATGAAAGCAAAGTCCGTCTAAAATAGTGACAGTCTTGAATCGAACAACAGCACCCCCCCCCCCCCCCCCCATGTTGTATCGAACAACAACACCCCCCCCCCCCCCCCCCCCCCGTTGGATCGACCAACAACACCCCACATCCCCCCCCCCCCCCGTTAGACCGTCTTCAATCGACCAACAGAACCCCCCCCCCCCCCGTCAACAATCTCACTATCAACAGCCGTCACAGGTTGAGAGGTATGTGTATAGCCCTTTATCAAGTCTGACAACCGCAAAATGCTTTACACTACAGACAGTCATTCACACCCTGAAGGTGGTGAGCTATGTTAGTAGCCATATCTGCCCTGGGGCAGGCTGAAAGAGGTGAGGCTGCCATACAACGGCGCCAACAGACCCTCTGACCACCGCCAACAGGCAATGTAGGTGAAATGTCTTGCCAAGGACACAACAACTGAGACGGTTAGAGTGGAGGATCGAACCAGCAACCTGTTATTCACAGGATGGAGTCCCTAACTCTTGCACCACCGTCACCCTAGTAGCAGTACGCTCCATAAAACACAACTGTTAATGGCTGTGCTGCTTTCTTCTTACCTTATTTAGTCGTGCTATCATGTGATCTTAATATTGTTGGCTCTGATTGCGTAACAGCTTTCCAACAATAGCAAGGGATAATGCCAGGCGGTATCCGTGCTTTTTTTTCAAGGTTTGTTTTTTATCAAAACTTTATTGAACCCTCAAATTAACAATTACATTTAACCATTACTTCTGTAGGCAGCGCGCTGCTGTGTGACGTCTCCTTCGGTTATCTGTGCATTTGGGCCACTTTGCGGTCCTGAATCATCCAGACAAAAGTCTGATGGCTGTCACATTTAAAAGTAGTATGAACGGCCATCTAAAAAAAAAAAAAACAGATTTCAGCAAAATATCAGACATGAACATCAAGACCTGCAGTGTGAATGCAGCCTATGTTGCTCTCAAACGTCTGTGTCGAACTGACCGTGAATTATTTTTAATTTAAATTTTTTAATGCTGAAATGTGCTGGTGAGATCATGAAATGGAGACAGCAAAGAAAGCCACCCTCCAACAATGTTGAACTCCTCTGATGTTAATAAAGGGATCTGTTTGTGGGCCAGCTAATGCACCTAACCTATAAGTAAAGAGTTATTGAGCAAATCTAATTAATCTTAATTATGTTGATGTTAAGATTTACTTTGAGATATAAAGTCAAAATGTCCCCACATAGGTGAAATCCTCCTCTTCCTAGCTGTCTCCAACCTCTCCTCAATCTCCAAACTATCTTTCCTCATCTCACCTAAACTCTTCAAACTATCTCCAAACTATCAAAAGTTCTATCCAAAACCTAAACTGACGGCAACTTTCCAACAAACACCCACGTTTTTACTTTAATGGCTATCTGAAGTGCTTCCTGAAGCAGTCACATGGTACAGCTGGGGAGCGAGGCTTTGGCTGTCATCATTTTCGGCTCCTCCCCTAAATGAAGCAAGCCTTGGTACGTGCTTAGTGAATGAATAGATTAATAGTGCTTGAATCCTCAGGTAGCTTATAACCTCTCTCGTCCTCACTGTGAATCCTGAGAGTGCTCCTGTTTTCCACCAGAGAGTTTATTCAAAAACCCCTTTAAAATGCATTACACATATCAACAACCGATCTAAAAAACAGATGAGACAGTCATTTTGTGGGCTTTGGGATTTGAGCAACCACAATGAGAGACATCATCCACAAATGGAGAAAACAGGAAAGATTTGAAAACCTCTTCAGGATTTGAGGGTGGTAGGAGCTGCAGGGTGGTAATGTATTACTCATCTAACAGGTCATAAATTAACCCAGATCATTGCACCCTACTCAGTTTTTCAGCAGATTTCTCTTGCCTCAGTCGAGGTCACTGTTCATGACTTAACATTAACATGATGAGGAAGAGTTACAAGGCAAAAATTACAGATAAGCAAAATGACACAATGTTTATTCTCACATTGGCCTAAAGGATGATCCCCAAGACTTGGGATAATAATATATGGACAGGCGAGAGAACCCTAAACTTATGCATACACTCAGGTTGTAAATCAGGAAATCAGAATACCTAATAAGGTAATAGAGTAGCCTATTTAAAGTCCAGATTTAAAGGGGACATTTGCAAAATCCACTTATCTTATATTTTGAAGCATAAATGTTTAGAGCAAAATATCTTATTTCATAAAGACTTTAGTAACTTTCATTATTATGTTAGCATGATTACATTAAAACTACTTTTAATAATTGTAGTAAGCACTACTTTAAACAGTTTGACAGAACAGCGATCAATAACCACATATAAATCCTTTAAGCTCCACTGCAGTGCACATAAAACTATTTACTTTTAATTTTACAAATTCTGCTATAAATTTTGCCATTCTCTTTCTCAGCTAGGTTTATTATGTTATTACTTTCCTTGACTTGGTTCTCCTCTGTTGAATAGAGTTGTTTACTCATGGTCTGAAGAGGAGATTTCCATTTTCATCTGATGTACCTGATTGTTTGTTTGCAAATCGCTCTGTTATTGTGTGCTTTTATTGCTTCCTACTGAGTTTCCCACTGAGCAATTCATTTTTCCTGTGTGACCTACAAACAATCCCAATGTCTTGATTGATGTGTTTATTTCCAAGTATGAACTCATGCCTAAAGCAGTACTATGTGGTAAGATAACTGTGAATAAAAACGTGTGCGTAGGTGTCTAAATTTGTAAATGTATGTCAATAAACATACATAAATGTAAGATTTGTTCCTTGTTGTCAGCCCATACATACGTGTGACATCAGATGTTTCATACAAGTTCTGTGTTCTTCGTCTTCTTCTTCTTGTTTAATGGCGGTTGGTACAGATCTTTCAGGTGCACTAGCACCACCAACTGTGTAACAGCTTCTTTAAGGGTTTGTGATTCGTACTCATTAATTTATGATTTATACTCGTAAATTTGAGATTTGTACTTGTATGTATTGTTACAAAGTTGTAACTTTTATTCATAACTTCTAAACTTGTATTCTTACAGATGAAACATCTGATGAAATACATGCTGTGTGCTTCTTTGTCTCTCTTGTTGTGTCTCTGCTCTGTCTTCTCTAACCCCCTGCCGGTCGAGGCAGATGACCGTTCACACTGAGCCTGGTTCTGCTGGAGGTTTTTCCTTCCCGTTAAAGGGGAGTTTTCCTTTCCACTGTCACCTCATGCTTGCTCTGTATGAGGGATTGCTGCAAGTGATGACAAAAAAGGTCCTCACTCTACATCAAAGTCCACAATATACTAATAAAATGGGCAAAACATTCTCTCAATCAGCTGCAAGTACAATAACAGAGAGAGAGAGAGAGAGAGGGAGAGAGAGAGAGTAACAATAATAGAACGCCGGCCTCAATAAAGCTTTTATTAATCAGAGAAAAAAAAGTGATTTTTTGAATGTTTCACAGCAGGTACACACCCATGACAACACACCTCAGCTCCCTCACCCCCCGCCACCACTCTAAAACTGCATCTTTACAATGAACTGCACCTATCTGAATCACATTATTCAATAAAAAGTATTACAGCTCTGTCCGTGAGCATAGTCAAGAAATTACATCTACCACCAATTTTCCCAGCAGCAGAAGCATCATGGGCAGCGCTGTTTGTGTGTGTAGGTGCTGCATGATAGAGACCGTGTCTCTGATTTTAATCTTAGAAATGAAACTTTAGACCTGAATCAAATTTCCCCTCTATTGGCGTAAATGACGTAACGTGAGAAGAGACAGAGCGAGACATTTTCTGATTCCCTGCACATTTTCTTCTCCCCGGATCCATTGCAATACTCTCCTCTCGCTCTCTCTTGGTTACTCTCCTACCTCATTACTAACTTTGACCTCAGATGTGTCACCTGACAGTTTCCCTGATTTCAGCCAACTGAGCAAATTTGCGAAAATGAATGTAGTAGAGGCCACAAGCAAGGTGTGAATATACAGTACAATGCATAGAAGATGATAACTTCTACTATATTTCATCTTAAAAGGAGGCGTAGAAGAAGACTATCTAAATAAAAACAGTTTTCGTGGGAATACATTTTTATTTATAAAATTTACAGTTTTTGATTTTTATTTTTGACAAAGGAAATGTTTATTTACATGTCTTTATCGTGTGGGGAAAACACTTTCGGACCACCATTACATTTTTCATCTTGTGCACCTCCTAGTGGCAGCTTGCACACCCACAGGAGTGCATGCACCGAACTTTGGGAATCCCTGATCTGGGTGATAATACCTAAGTGTTAATACGTTTTCTATTGACGACAATGGAAGGAGCGTTGAGGAGGTGCTTGGCTTTTATAAAAACTAATGTAGCCATCACTCCGGGCTCGCTCTTCCCCGTCTCTTTTTCCCATGTCCATACCTGTCAGGTATGGACACAGATCAGCCTGTGCGCTGATCTGTAACCATTTCTCTGGCTTGTTTGGATTAAATGTGTTAAAGTATAGCTCCTGTTTTGAAAGTCGTTTTGTTTCTAGGAAAAAGAGCTGGAGTCCGCCAAGGTGTCTAACCACCATCAGGGTGAGGAAAGTTTTGTATCGTTTACATTCAATCTGTACTTTATAGGCTTTGAAATTCTCGGTCAATTACAGATTAAATTGACCTAGTAAATGAATTGTAACTGAAACTGTTTCATCTGTGGATGTCTATAAACTATATAGGGCCAAGTATGGTGGTGGCACAGGGGTAGAGCACAGGACCCATGTTCAGGGGTCTCAGTCTTCAACGAGGCCATCCCAGGTTCTTGGCCCATGGACCTTTGCCATAAGTCTTTCCTGTCTCTCTCAAACCAATTTCCCGTCAGTCTACTGTCAAATAAAGGCCACTAGTGCCACAAAAAAATAAGTAAATAATTCTATGGGGCCACAAATGAAGAATTGAAAGCTATAGGTCTACTATTATTTTTAATTCAGTCATAAAACCAATTATCTAATATGACAAAAAAACGTGTTCTGTTTTTCATTTGGAAGATCATATGGTTATCTGGTTTCTTCCAACAGTCGAGGAACATGACTGTTAGGTTAATTGGTCTCTAAATTGCCCTCAGGACAAACAACCATGTATGCACACACTCACACCTTTGTGTCTATGTTGCCCTGCGATGGACTGGCAACCTGGATAGATGGATGAATGAAAATATATACTGATATTTTGAGAAGACACTGTGTACAAAATAAAGGTCTTATCTTTTGGACTAATTAGTTAGTGGATCATTTAATACATAGATTATCTGACATTGAGCAGATTTTATTAACACTTTAAACTTAATTATTAGCACAGAGCTAATGTAATGTGCAGTTAAAACATTTATGGTGCCTCGGAGAAATAGTTGGGCTCCTTTCCTGTTGAAAAATACCACTTTTGACAGTAACAACTGCAACTATTTAATAGATGAAGACTGATCACGGCAGGTCAGTGACAGCAGGTCAGCAGGTCAGCAAGTCAAGACTTTTCAGGACACAAGCAACCTGAATGACAGCCTCTATAATATTCTTCCCTGCATTTCAAGAAGACAAGCATGTTCATCGAAAAAAATAATACAGTGATTTGCTTTTTAAAAGTTTGAGCAGGAAAACTTTCTGAAGCAGGTTTGACATCAAAAGACTGCCAAGATGGCTCTTTCATCTCAGTGTTTATTTGCAAAAAAAAAAAAAAAAAAAGAAAAACAAGCATATAATGCACATTTCAGGCTGCACAAGCACAACCAGCTCTGCACTCTATGTGCTGTATACATGTGGGACAGGTCAAACTGTAGGAGGAAAGAGCATATCATCTATATGTATATGCTAATCAGACAAGAGAACCTGGATTCTGGCCACTTGGCTCGTCAGTCTCGATCAGCAGAGAGCTAATAAAAATGGGAAGTGATGGGAGAATTGACTTGGCGTCTCTCAAGAAACAAAGAACTTAAGATGAATAATTGGGCTATTGTCCAAAACCAAGTGCAGAATTATGCCACTTGGAAAACTAGGCACTTAGGCTCTTGCTGGGATGCCTAACAGGGATGTTGGGTCTGCACAGACCCCAAACAAGAAGTACTGTGCAGATATACCATATTGACCTGCATATATTTTTTATTATTATTATTATAAATAATGTGAACAAGTTGGATCGCTTTATAATCTGTGTTTAACCATTAAGACATGTTAAGATGTCTGGGGTCATTACACAACCGTAATAGCAGTGGGCGGCAACGTTTTGTAAAGCCAGTGACATTTTTTTTCCAGGGGTCTTCTTTTAAGATAATGGTGGTTAATTAGGGAAAAGTGTCAAACAGCTGTCAGGCTGCCAACAAATATAGAGTTAAAGCGTAAAGTGTGGGGATGGCGAGTCCAAAAAGACGGTCTGAAAAATGCTAAAAGTAAAAGAAAAGCTTTTTGCGGACCTTAAAGCGGTCACTTCCAAGAAATTGACCGGAGAATTTGTAAGTTTGTTTGTTATTAAGAAATGCAACGAGGGCATGCCTATTACTAGAGCAATCATCCAACTAAAAGCTTTGGGCATTGCCAAGGAGTTACACTTACCCGTCACAGAGTTTAAAGCCAGGATCAGCTGGTCCCGAAGGATGATGCATTGTTGCAGCTTTGCAATACAGCGCACAATCAGCACCTGCCTTGAGATTTTGAAGATAAGCTGCTGTCTTTTCAGATATTTGTGATCAATTTAAGGAAAAATATCTCCTTGATCAGAATGGAAATGCTGACCAATTTCCTGTGTTTTTTGACATAA
Organism: Fundulus heteroclitus; assembly: GCF_011125445.2. Classification (NCBI taxonomy): domain Eukaryota; kingdom Metazoa; phylum Chordata; class Actinopteri; order Cyprinodontiformes; family Fundulidae; genus Fundulus; species Fundulus heteroclitus. Next base: position 11,006,045 of record NC_046361.1, read on the forward strand.
CTACACCTGTGACCATGCACAAAAATGTGAGGTCTGTTATTGTGAAAACATCTGAGAGTTTTTCTTAAAATAAGTCTCAGAAAAAGGGGTCTTGCCTTACAATCGGGGTTGCCCAATAGTCGGGTTAATAAGGAATTCTCCAGAAATGCAGCACAGTAACCTGATTTGGGGATCACAGAAGGTTATGAAACCCCACTCACTTCCCCCACCCCACCTGTGTAGTTCAATCAGGCTCCATTTCTGTTTTCACATGAATACAACAAAAGCAGGGTCATGAGGGCCAAAATTATAGAGTTGAAAACGATGAAAGCCAATGTCCATCTCTTTGGTGAATACAAACTTGTATCTCATTATTATGACTTAGTTATCTTGTAATTATGTTTTTTTTAATTAGAGTGGCAGTAATGAGCTTCCATACAGAACTGCACATAAGATAAAAAAGAACAAGAAGAAAGAGCAGCTAGCAGAACACTCAAAGCCACTCAAAGCCACTGTACAAATCCAACCATGTATCAAAATGTTGATAAAAATAACACACGTTAAAAAGTTGCAATGAACATGCAGTTACAGTGAGTAGGCATTCTTGAAGAAGTTTTTTGAGTTTAGAATTGAAGTTGGAAAAAGTCTCAATATTGCGAATGTCGAGAGGGAGAGAGTTCCACAGTTCATGAGCAGAGCGGGCGAAAGCTCTGCTCCCCATGGTGCTGAGGCAGGAAGGAGGAACAGTAAGGTGAATGGAAGAGGTGGATGTAAGGGTGTGGGAAGGAGTAGCAATGTGAATTATTCTATTCTGAATTGAACCGGGAGCCAGAGGAGCTATTGTAGGACTTGGGTAATATGGTGAAATGAGGGGAAACAATGTGAGCAGCTAAATTCTGAACCATAGTAAGCTTATGGAAGGATTTTTGAGAGATTCCAAAGGAAAAATAGTTACAGTAGTCAATGCAGGAGGTGACAAGATTATGGCTAATTGAAACAGAGTGAAGGGAAAGTGAGAGATAAAGACGACTAATATTCCATAAAAGAAAATATGCAGGTGATGTTATTGATGTTAGAGGTGAGGGAGAAAGCGCTATCGAGGATGACACCTAAACTGACGACCTGAGGTGCAGGGGAGACCATGGAGCCATCACCTGACAGAGAACTGTCAACCTTCGATAGTACAGATTTGGTTCCTAAAAGGAGGATATCAGTTTTGCCTACGGTTTAGTTTTAAGAACTTAGTGCTGAACCAAGACTTTATTTTGGAAAGACAGGAGGTGAGGGAAGAGGGTGGGAGTTGGCATATTTGAGAAAAAGAGCTCAGTATCATCCTCGTAGCAGTAAAAATTTATGTTAATCTTCTGGAAGATGTTGCCAAGGGGAAGAAGATAAATAATGAAAAGTGGGGATCACAAGACAGACCTTTGGGCATGCCAGTTGTGACAAGGATGGGTAGAAACTGAAGGACTTTAGTTGAATGAACTGAGTGCGCCCAGAAAGCTAAAAATAAAACCAGTCAAGGAGGGTGTCTAATTGAAGACAATCTATGGAGAAGGTTGCTGTGAGAAATTGCACCAAAGGCTACACTCAGATCAAGAAGAATGAGAATAAAAAGTAAACCAGAAACCAGCTGCCATCAGGAGGTCATTGGTGAGTTTTATGAGAACAGTTTCAGTGCTGTGACAGGGACTGAAACCAGATTGGAATTGTTCATAGAGGTCATTATGGGTTAAATGGGAGTGAAGTTGAGAGATGACTGTTTAATCTAGTATTTTGGAGATAAAATATTGATTAAAAATGTGGTGGATCTAAGCCAGCCAAGTTTCTTTAGCAACAGAGCGATAAGAGCGGTTTTAAAGGGAATGGGAAGTGATGAGTAAAGGATTGTAGTTATGGAGGGGAGACGAGCCTGAGGGCAAGATTTAACCAGGGTTTAATTCAGTTCAATCCAATTCTATTTTTACAGCACCAATTCACAATACATCATCTCAAGGCAAAGTCAAATTTAATCACATCATACAGACAAATTGGTCAAAAGTCTTTCTATCTAAGGAAACCCAGAGAGCACACCAAAATGTTATGCTTCCTTTCAGCCTACTATATGATGGGCGACAGGTTCTGTTTCATTGGTCATGTTTCCATCAACGTTTTTTGATGTGCAATTTGAAGTGTTGGATTATAAGGGGTTGATGGAAATAACAAAATTCAAATTAACTCACTAAACTTCGCAAAAAAAGTTTAACACTCGCTTTAGGTGGTTTTTGACTTTTTCGGAAAAACAATAAAATGCTCCATGCTAGTTAGCAACATCTTCTTTCTGTTTATTACAGCCAACGTCAATGTATGATGACGTTACGCTGTGCGACTCTTGGTTAATTCGCTACAAACCAGAAAATGTAAACATGTCATGTTTTAAAACTTCCCTCAAAAATTGCATGACGCTTGGATGAAAGATGTATCTTTATTCAGATCTGGGTTCACTTCACTAGGTCTGGCTAGTGAAATCAAGCCAAAAATGTGGTTAGACAGTCAATTCATAATTATATAGGAAGGAAGTAGTTTTTTTTCCGCATTGTGGCAGGTTGGTGTGAAAAGCTTTTACCTTTTCCAATTAAAATATTTATTTCAAAACAGCATTTTGTATTTAATCTGACAATCAAATATTAAGATAATCCTAAACACCTGAGTGTGACAAAAAAAGTAAAAACAGAAGAAATCTTAAAGGGGGCAAATACTTTTTCACAATAATGAACTGTGAAGGAAATTGTGTTTTGAAACCATTTATGTACTTTACCTGTATTTTTGAGTAATTCAAAATTCTCTCAAAGCACTGTCAAAATACCTACAGATTATTAAGGGTTTATTGTAGCACTCTGTGCAGGTCTAGGAACCTAAGAATGGTTCAAAGAAAGGCCTAACCAAAAATATGTTTTTTTTTTTACTTCACCTTATCTCAAAAGTATTGAAAAACCCAACAACTTGAATATTCTGAGAACATAACAGAATAAGTCCACTCATGCAATGAAATATTTAGTCTTTTGAGGATTGCTGTCAGAAATCACAAAAAAGATGACAGCACAGCCAGACCTTTTTCCCTCCTTACTTTTTCTTACATCATTGCCTTTCGTTTTCCATCCTTCATTCCTGCTCTCGCTTCTAAATTTCCCAATATCCTCTACCATTACCACAAACCTCGACAGAATACCCTGTTATGTCTGTCTACCATTGTCTTTCAGCACAAGAATACCAATGGCCAACAGCTCTGGGCAATCAATTCCTTTGAGGTAGATACACTGTGTGCCTGACATCAGCCTCCCTGATTTTTGTCCCACAATGTAAGCCGATCAATAGCAGCCGCCACCTCGCCTCCCCGTCGAAACATTGGCATCACACTTACAGTCCTGAGATTTTAAAGCATTTCCAGCCTCATTGACAGCAGTTTGAAACCAGACCCATGAGAAATAAAGCTTTATATCCTTCTTCAGAATAATTTTCAGTCCTCTTTTTCGGTGAATGGTGTTGTTAAAGGGAACATGATCTGCACTGTATTGAAGAAAATAACTTAACAGCCTTTTCAGAGAAAAGCAGCTTTGGAATTACTAACTTCCTTGGCAGATGTGCAAAACTGGCAGAGCGACAACAGTGAGGCAGTAAGCGCTCAAATGGGGCATTAAGATTCTGCCAGTGCTCTGCAAAATGTCCACTGATGTGCTGGGTTACTGAGGGTGATGTTAAAACATGTAGCATGGAATGTACAACTGAGTTGAAATATATTGACAATGTAACAACCTTTTGGGGATATTTGCCAAGATTCTTCGAAGAGCAAATGTAAGTAAAGAATTTTTTTATCTGCATATCGTTCAAAACAGCTACTCCAGCTACTTACATTATTTTCCATGCTACTTGAAAATGTCGCAGTCAGTTGTGATAATCTTTTATTTCCTCTAGAGATCTTCCTTGTTGATTCAGTGTTTGTTTGACAGGCTCTTTGGTATCCTTAAATAAAAATAGTCTGCTCTGCACATAAGGTGAACACTACAATAACGTCTGCTTCAATAACATTGAGTACAAAGAGAAATGCTGCCAATATCAGCTGCATCGTCACTGTGACACTACCAGAGAAAATTGTGACCATTTTTTTCTGCAGTCACCTCCTCAGGTTGTGTGTTTTCTTCTGATGTTTGTAGATTTGTTTTAGATGGGTTTTAACAAAGTTGTGACATAAAAATAACTATGCATCGACTTGCTAAAGTATTAATACCAGTTAAACGTTTTCAAAGCGAACTCCATTGGGTTTTAGTGGGATTTTATCCAACAGAACAGATAAAGTAGTGCGTAACTGTGCAGTAGAAAGACATCAATAGATAGTTTTAGAAATAAACTTCTTAAACGTGTAATGCAAACTTGTTTTGAACAAAAATGGATCCCTGGATATTGATCCTTCCACCAACATGTTTCACATCAAAGCCAAATTTTTTTATTCTGATCTCATTTGACCATATCACATTCTTCCTCAATAGCAAACAGGACCTCTCATGTGCCCTCTATCTTATCTGTAGCAAAATATATTGGAATTACATTCTGTGACGTGACGAAATGTGAAAAACGTCAAGCTTTCTGAATATTTTTTGCAAGACAGCAAGCATAAACATTGGCTCCTGGTTATATTGTAAAATGGAGGAACAAAGTCATACAAAATAGAAAACGCTCCTCCACAAATAAAACACCCTAACATTGTGTCATATGTTGTGGTGAACAATAACCTGAACAATTGCATGTTCCCTCTAGTCTCTACCCTCACCTATGGTCAACATTTCTGTTTTAAAATAGTTTTTTTTTGGTCTATTGTAATATCTTAAATGCTCGAGTAAAGCCTTCAGGAGGAGATGATAAATTCAGCACCAACAGCTGCATTAGCAGCTGGAGACCACCTCATCCAGCAACTATGGGTTGAGCTTCAGCTATTGTAGACCATGAGTATCCTATCACTAGCCCTCCTTGACTCTAGATTCACAGTTACGTGTTTTGGTTGACTGCAAGTTTTATATTTTTTTATAAAAAATAAAAAATAATTTATATTTTTGTAAAAAGGATGACCTTGTTTTGGATTTTCCTATTTTGTTCACTGTATGTAGTTGCACATATTTTTATTGAATTTTCTTAATACAAATGCTTAAAAAAACTGCCGTTTTCAAAGGCCAGAGAAGTAGTATGAAAAAATTGTTTAAAAAATATTATTTCTGAATAAAATCCCCCATTTTTGCCGATCATTGTCCAAGTTGCACAAGCATCCAGTGCCATCTTCCAAGTTCCACAAGCACTTTAGATATGTCTGTTTAATCCCATGCCATTTCATTAACCCTCTTAATCCCAGAGGGTTTAAGGACCAATTTCCGCCTGAAATTACATATCTGAAATAAATCAAGTACAGCTCCAAATTTATAAAGTGTAAATGTAAGTATTTAGTTAGTATGTGTATGACACAAAGGCATCCAAGAAAATCTTTCAAGTGGAACCACTACTGCAAATGTAACCATGTCTGATTTATAGGTGATTAAACAAAGAAAAAAAATATTTTTTTTAGCCTTGCCTAAATTTGTTTCTAAAATACCAGTACCAGTATGGGTGTGCTTAAGGGGTTAAAGTGACAGAAAAACATGCACAGCCAGCAGCATAATATTCTATTTATAAGAAATACATACAGAACATGTTAAAAATATTTGTTATAGACATGATAATCATAAAATGGGCAGCACTTGGGTATTGCTCATTAATGATAATTCCCAATGGCCCCTAAAAAAAAAAAAATAATAGAGACGAGCTTAATTACACTCAACAAAAATATAAACAAAACACTTTGAGTTTTGCTCCCATTTTTTATGAGATGAACTCAAAGATCTAAAACTTTTTCCACATATACAATATCACCATTTCCCTCGAATATTGTTCACAAACCAGTCTAAATCTGTGGTAGTGAGCACTTCTCATTTGCTGAGATAATCCATCCCACTTTACAGGTGTGCCATATCAAGATGCTGATTAGACACCGTGATTGGTGCACAGGTGTGTCTTAGACTGCCCACAATAAAAGGCCACTCTGAAAGGTGCAGTTTTGTTTTATTGGGGGGGGGAGGGTCAGAAAACCAGTCAGTATCTGGTGTGACCCCTATTTGCCTCACGCAGTGCAACACATCTCCTTCGCATAGAGTTGATCAGGTGTGTGTGTGTGTGTGTGTGTGTGTGTGTGTGTCTTACCTTGCAGGGTGTGACTGAAATTAAATAACTTCCATTTATTCTCTCTAACGGACTGACACAAGGTCTGTAACTATAAAATCATGACTGTGACATAACACTGATGTCCTGGGTTTTTTTTCTTCCGTTTTTCTACCCTCCAGTATCAACCCGATTTTTATTTTTCCACAAACTTGAGAACTCTCAGTGCAATCTCTAAGTGTTAGGTAAACTCTATAACCCACATGATGGAAGCTGCAGCAGCTGCCAGAATCAAAAGGTTAATCAAAATGTTAATGATCTCCTGATACCTTCTGCTTCAAAAACTAATTTTAATACTGTTACTGATGTGCATGGGGTTACTTTCACAGAGCGGCAACATGTTAGAAAACCACTGCCCTTCCTGTATGGATAAACAGGAAACCAGCCATACTAAGAAAAGCATTTGGAGAAGAGCTTTTAATATCCACAGTTTATTTACATTTACCACCCATCTAAAGGCTTAGTTATGCAGTTTACAATATGTTATATACAGTATAGTTCTTTCTCAAAAATGACCCTAAAACTACATGAAATGTCAGTTTATCTGTTTATGTGTGGCATACAAATGCAAATCCCTGTTTACTGGAGTGTGTAGGAGCGTGAAAAGGATTAGAAAAACCTACAAGGGACGATGTGTATCAACTGGCGATATGTGGCTAGGTGAGGAGAACACCTTCCAAATCACTGTTTTAACAGGAGCATCCACCTACCCCGAGGACACAGAAAATCAACAAACCCTGCAGAACAGCAGTGTCCAAACATTTTCATGCTTTACCCATCCAAGCTAAATAACCCTTTGCTGAGCACTGCTGAATAATTATGTTTGGCTTGTATGAGGCCTGCAGGAAAGAAAAAATATATATAACGAATCCAGCAAAACAACATTACATCTTCGAGTTGCAACAAAGCTTATGCACACTCTCTGTTCTTGCAGAGCAACTACAAAGACATGTTCAGCTTTACAGCTTATTGAAGAGATGCATCTGGTGAGAAAAGACCTCAAAACATCACAGACTGAGAAGTTTATATCTGTGAGGTCTAGCCCTTATCTACCATAAGGGCAAACTGGGCACATACCTTTGCTTAGAGGGGACCCTTTTGGATAAGTGGAATCTAATAAAATCTATTTCCAGTCTGTTTTTTAATCAAATTAACCCTGCATTGAATTCTTCCAGGCTTCTGACGTGTTCAGTGATCAATGAAAGTGCTTTGTCTTGATTGAGGATGTCCAGCAAGGGTAGGCACAATAAGCAGGTTAATAATTTGCAGTGACACAAGATCGGTTTTGTCCTTTGAGCCGATTAATAAGTAAACTGTAGGACTGTAGGGGATCTCAGAGAAAGGTTGAGAGAAGCTGCAGCTCAGGCTAAAGAAAGGAATCATAAACATGGAAAAACCAACCTTAAACAGTTTCTTTAGAAATTCTTTGCTTTTACGGTAGCTTTTGAAAGTCTTTTTCTCTTACATCTTTATTCTAAAATCCTAGAACTGACCAAGAGTGCACTTTCTTCTAATAGTTGAAACTGATTTGAAAAGTATAGTCTGATGAGTACTCGAAATAGCTAATGGATTTAAATATAATAAATGATAGTTATCTGGGATTTGACAATAGCATCAGTAATAATAGTTGTTACTGTTTTTCAATTAAATAAACTAGCTGCTATAGGCTTAGGCTACTGGAGGACATCAGAGCCTTTTTTTCTATTGTTTCATCCTCCCCACAGTGGAGGATGTATTATGTTTTTTCTATTTTAGATAGGAAAAAAAATACATCCTCAAGTCTTTTACTGCATTTTTGATCTTATAAAATCACTTCCTGGTCTTCCCCATCTCATCCTTTCTACAATTCCTTCTTCAATCTTTGATTGATTATACTTTGTTTATTCTATGATTTACTTTCATGTACTGTAAAGTTCTTCCTCTAGTTGAGTGGATTGCAACCATTTGTGTTACATAGCACCAACTGGTGTACAGGAGCGACCTGGTATTGTGACATGCCAATCATCTGGGGCCACCTTGGGGGGGTTGGCAGGGGGGGGTAATTGGATATTCACTATCTCTAAATTGGGTCAAATGTTTCTGTGTGGGTTTAAGAGAAGCCTGTTTCTCAGCACGCAAGTCGAAGTGGAACTTAGTGCGGAAATAATATTTAACACCTTCATTTTGGTTTTAACACAGCGGTTTATAGCTTGTTGTATTCCATTATTAAAGCCTCCAACTGTGGCTAATTTATTTAGATTAAACCACACCATTGTTTCTTAAATGTTTTTTGAAAACACAGACAAAATATTGCATTATCTGAGGTAGGATGATGAACAAAATATTATCAGAAGATTGTTTTTAAGAAGAAGCTCAGATGGAGCATTACCAAGTTTATTCCACATCTGAAGGAAGAAAGGTCCGTGACTGTTCATGCTGAGAGGGATTTATAATAAATAAATAAATTTGCCAGCATCATAAGCAAAGCTTTCATGCTCATCAGTTCCAAACCAAGAAAAGTTTTAGCACTGAAAAATATGTGTAAAAACACTGCAATGGTTTCCATATGGTTGATAAACTAAATGTAATTTAAAAAGAGAAGGAATCTAGAGTTTAGATTTTTTTATGTAAAATCTGCTTAGTTTAAACCAGACCGAATGTTTCCATGCACAGCATAAAAGCAGACATGTAAAATGATCTCTTTTTGCTAAATGGCAATATTAGGAAAATAGTATCTTTGTAGTATTTTCTTCAGAGTCAGAACTTTACGTACATTTCCTTAGCATTTGGTACAATTGCATTTTATACTATATGAATGTAGTCAAATGATTTGAGTATCCTGCAAGTTTCCTAATATAGTTTGATCTATTACTCCTGACAGAACCAATGTAACTAAGTCAGGTTTATATTCTGCCTTGTGTGGACACAGCCTTTCTACTCTACCCCTACATTTTCTATGAGACTGAGACTAGAGACACAGTTCCACCGACCCTACTCATTTCGGCTTACTCAGCTTCTCGCCGCTCAGTTTATCTTCGCCCATTTTGTGATTCGACCTGTCCGAAATGCCTGGAAGAGAGAAACGCCACCTGTGGGTGGCTTTTGTAATATTGTATTTCCACCAGTGGCACATGGAAAGACAACTTTAGCATAACAACTGTCTGTTTATTAGTTCTTCTTCCTCTGCCTGAAACCTCAGCAGAACAAAACAAAACAATATTCCAGGCTTCATCTAGCGGTGGGAAGCATGGACGCAAAATACATCACATCTTTCCCCTTAAGGGTTTTTTCATAAACGTATTTCTCTCAATTTATACATATTGACTTTTAAGTTTACAGTTCTAAATAGTCAACACTTATTTCAAAATAACTAATCAAACACATTGATCTAAAGCTGCCATTGGTGTACCTTCTGCTGCCACCTCACAAAATGAAAATGTTTAACATCAAATCCAACTGAAAATATAATTTTTTTTTTACATGTCCCACATAAGCTGACACACCAACCTTTATTCTAACCTTTATACTTAACAAACTAAATTAAAGGTATACTAAGCAACATTTTTACCCTAATATATCCTCTTCTACGTCCCTGTGATGGTAATCCAAGTGTTTATGAAACGATCGAGGGGTCTCTCATTTCCCTCTAGTGTCTCTGGCCGAAAAATGATACTTGCCACTTTCCATGCCTTTGACCCCGAGGCGGTCTTGAAGCTCTGGTCTTGTGCTAAGATGAACCCCATGTAAGTCCATTAGCGTCAATAACAGTGTCTGCTATTGTAAGCAACGTCTGGCTTGTTTTTTTATTAAGTCACTTATAAATTTGGTGAGTCGCAGGTTGCAGTTTATTGGGCTTGTTTTTGATTGTGAAGTCTCTTTTTTGAGCAACAAACCCAAACCTCTGTGATCACTGAGCGTGTAGGGCCAGTGGCCCACCAGGAGAACTCCCCATTCTCCCTATGACCAGTTCGCCCCCGCATGTCATCTCAAGGCACTTTAAAAAGTCAATTCAATTAAATCATTCAGAGAGATTTGTTAAAAAGTTTTCTACCTAAGGTACCCAAACAGATTGCATTGAGTCATTGACAAGCAGCATTCACTCTTCCTGAAAGAGCACATAGCCACAGTGAACAGTCGCCTGCATTGTGTCATTGACTTTGCGGCAATTCTTCATACCGATACACATAGTGACACTGGAGAGGAAAACTTCCCTTTAACAAGAAGAAACCTGGAGTAGACTTAGTGTGAATGGTCATCAGCCACAACTGACAGGGGCTTTGAGAGGACAGAGCAGACACAAAAAAAATCAAAAACAAAGAACTACTGATCCAGGAATACTTTCTATGTTAGAGAGGATATATTAGCCAATAATTGTCCTGGCTGTTGGTGAAAAAAAAAACAATATTGTAAGATTGGATTCAAGAAATGTTCTTTTGTTTCTTTTCTGGAAAGCAATGTGCACAAATTAACACTGGAGTATCATGTGGAATCACACAATTTTATTTGAAGAGTCATATGTCACATATTTGCAATTCCAGACATCTTTAGTTATTATTCTGCATCTGCTACATCACAGCATCCCTCAAGTCACTGCCCTGTTCCTCAATACCCTGTGTGACAGTCACTAAAGACTGCAATGCTGCATAAGCCTCACCATGATTCTCTCAGAGGTTATGCAGAGCACAGCACGTCAGTACCATACTTTTACTAGTGTAACATTACAGTCATTCCTTTTGAGAATGCAACGCCATCTGCCTTTCAGCCTGCCAAAAGCATTTCCTACAACCATCCTCAGTTGACTGAATGTGCGGTTGAATTATGCTTTTCTGTAGCTAAACATCTAGTGTCATGAAAAGGTTTTTTTACAGCCAGTCCTACAAGAGTCACCAAGGAGGTAATAGCCTCTTGAAACCCCAGTAATGGTTCTTGTGTGAGGAGGAAATAGGTTACCCTGTGTAGCTCAGTCCCACAGTGTTGATATTCTCAGAACCCTTGCATCATGCAGGTTCCCAGGTAATCCAGCAGAAACATTCTAGAACATTCCCTTTTCATCCACAACAGCTTGGAGGATTATGGAGTTCCGACCTTTACGGTTAAAATAATCAGTATGAAAATGCTGCGGTGCTATGATGGGGATATGGGATTCATTATTAGCACCCACACAGTCGGGAGCTTTCACCTTTTTTCAGTGTATGCAGCCATTTCCCTGTACCCCCCTGTATCAAGAAAACAAATTTGTTCTGGCAGCAACAACGTCTCGGTGGCAGCAAAAAACTCTTGCACTCACCTGCATACAGTTGTAACACTGGCGGCAAAAATGTTTGCCCGATATAAATTCTGTATTCCGAGTCGGTAGCTAGCTTCCATAGTGTGATTGGTTGAAGGCACACAAGGGCGGAAAGTCATGTCCTGGCACTACAGAGCCAGACACAGTGTGGTATACTGTTATGTCATGTTTGTTAAGACATGTGAAAGTTCTCCACCCATTGGGTGTTTGTAAATAGGGGAATAACGTCATCCCACCACTGCGAGGCACGGCTAACTGCTCATACTGACTGTCTGCCGCACTGATATTGTAACAGCCAGCTGAAAAGCACACAAAGAATTTATATTACATGATATCCCCAACAGTTGACATATACATTGTAAAAGAACAACACAGCGAGATACTACTAGCATTAACTTACTGTCACATTTCGGAGAGGTCTAATCCTTTGTCTTCAATCCAGTTGCACACCAAAGCTTATAAAATTTTCCTGTACGCTTCTTTTGTTCTTTGTCTGGTTTCCAATAGCCTTTCCTGGTCTTCTACATGAGTCCACCAGAGATACTGCAGCTCTTCCCACTAGTCCCTCTCTGTATTCTCTCTTATAGACCTAATTTGTAGACCTAATCTAATTTATCCTTTGTTGAGTAACTCTAAATCTGATAAAAAACACAGAGTAAACACTAAGGTAAGCAATGTTTCTATGTGTTCCATTGCTGTGTTAGGGGTTGTGTGTGTTGCATAAACATTTTGTCACATCACTTTTCTGTTTCTCATCGCCGCCTTGCTGTAGTCACCCCGCCCACATTTGCAGCACATTCAGTTGTAATAGAAAACCACTTGAAGTGAACTGAATCATCCCTGCCCCTAGCAAATCAGTCCAAGTAGATACTACTGGAAATTGGGAATTAGTGGACAGGGCTGTTAGTGATACCTATGTTGCTTTTGAAGATTAGCCTGTCCAAAAAACCTGCTAAATTAAGCCTGTTAAACGTAATTTTTAATTGTTCCCAAATCCTTTAATTTTTTTTCTTTATAGAATTACTGTAGGTGATTATTCACCATAAATAAAGTAAAATATACAACTTAACCCCACTAACATTAGCCTCCATTTATCGTTTTAATGAGCTTTTGATATATCAAATAAGTTAAGGAGGAAAAAACTTTTAACTGCCAAGTCACCTTCAATCTAAACATAAAGAAAATTACTTTACTGGGTATACTCATAAATTCCCCCCTAAATCACAGTAGATTTCTGTGAAAAAAAAAAAACTCTTTAAACACTTTCACAGTTAAAACCTGAAAACTGACAATCCAAACTAAAGCCCATTAGATTAGTTTTATTAAGTTGCAAAGCAGTCAGATACATCTCCCTATATGTTGTCTTCATAAACAGCAAGCCATAAAGCTTCAGTAAGAAATAATTGTTTTGTTTGAGAGTTAGATGCATCCTCACCATTACCTATTCATGACACCAAATCAATAATTTCCTCCCATGCTCTGTTTGCTGCTCCTGGGTCAGAGGGATTATTTTCATGTGCTACTTTTTCTGTGAAGGTTTAGACACAGTTACAGACGGAGGGGAAAGAGAAAAAAGGGAGAAGTCTCAGAAATTGCCCTACTTTGTTTTTCTATCTAGTGACAGACAACAGAGAATGGATGGATTCTATTTATTCCAAAAGTCATTGATTTCAGCTTTACCCACAATTAAGTACTTAAAAATACAGCAGGTAAAACAATACACATGACATTTTTTGAGATGAGAATTGGGATCTGAACTAGAATTACCAAAATACAATCGATCTGTTTTTTCTTGTAGTATATATTTTGTGTTTTCAAAAAACATCATGGATATATATTTTTTGGAATAAAAAAAATCTGATTCACTCTATCAGGTTTCTAGGTTTCCTTTTTTCCTCTCTAGAATATTGACAAAATTAGAAATATTCTGTCTAAGGAGAGACACTGAAAAGGCTGGACTATTGTAATTCTTTACTATCAGAAAGTCCTCTAGATGATTTTAAATCATTTTGTTAATCCAAAATGCTGCAGCACAAGTGCTAAAGAAAATTGAAATGAGATCCTATTTCTCCTATTTTTGCTTCCCTTCATTGGCTTCCTGTTAACTGAAGAATATAATTTAAAAATAAAGCGCTCACAATGGAATATCTGTCAGTGTACCATGCAGATTAGACCCAGACATGGTGGAGAACTGTTGGTGGATAGAAGTGGCATGCACTTTAATCTGGTAACAATAAGTGCAGATTAATAACAGAAGTTAGGGTAAGTGAACTGAGACCAACTGACCAGAAGATTATAACTGAGGCAGGTTGACTACACAGGAACAGACTATGAAACAGGCGGTGCACACAAGCACCAGAAGGTGCAAAAACAGAGTCCAAATACCAAACAACCCAAAAAGAGCAAACCAAGAGTTCAGGCGGATGTCCCGGAGGCATACCTCGACATAACAAGCGAGTCTTGGCATGGCATGATCTTTGGTGGACTTCTTTGAGACTCTCCCTGTAGCGGTGGGTTCTCTGGAGGCCTTTCTTGGCAAAGAAAGATTTCTCGTGGCCATGGGCAATGGTGCAGGGTTCTAGGCGGCCATCGGAGCAGTGTTCTTGGCGGCCATGAGTGCAGGGCTCTTGGCAGCCATCGAAGCTGGGTTCTTGCCGGCCATCAGCAACGGTGCAGGGCTCTTGGAGGCTGTCAGCGTTGGTGCAAGGCTCTTGGAGGCAGTCAGCGTTGGTGCAAGGGTCTTGGAGGCCGTCTGTGACACAGACAAGAATGTCTGAAGAATGGCCAGAATCTGGCAGATGTAAACTTCTTCAAGCATCATATGGTCACAGACTTGTCCTGGAGCAGGGCAGCAGGCCAGGCTTGGAGATGGACGTATAGTGTGACATTTAGTTAGAAACCCAGGAATTTCCATAGCAGTCCTCACAGCAATTCTGCAAACAGGATCTCTTGCAGCAGCTCTGGAAATGGGATCCTCGGGAATTCTGGTTGCATGAACCCCTGCAGCAACGTAGGAACCTTATAATACCATGGGACCATGGATACTTGCCGTCTCAAGGAAACCCTGGATGCTTAGTGTCTCGACGAGACACTGAATGCAAGGTTGTGAAGAGCAGAGGATGGGGCCCTTCAATGGTCTAGAGCCAGCAGAGGAACTAGTAGCAGGACACAAGGAAACTGAAGAAGGTAGATCACGGAGACGTCTCTGACCAGTACTGGGAGTAGCCAGCCCAGACCCCACAAAAGTTGCTCCTCGAACCACCTCCAGTAAGTGTCTGGTATCTACTTGAGTGGCAAACTGAGCCAATGTGTCAATGATCAGCCAGGCTCAAAATGGCCAGAACGTACTGTAAAGAGTAGATCTGGGAACTTGATGTTCAAGCCAGACACTAAGTTGCAATCACAGGATTTTTAAAAAGAGTGTAAAATTTTAGGCAATACAGATAATGGCTGCACATGTTGCTGGTGGCTGCAGTGAACTGAGACCAGCTGACCAGAAGATAATAAACGAGGCAGGTTGACCAGGTGAAGATGACTGAGATGGGTCTTGAGCAGGTGATGATAACTAAAGAAACTTATGACCAGAGTAGAAAGCCGATGAATCTCCAGGAGGTTAGAGCAAGCACCAGATTTACACAGGAACACACTATGAATCAGACAGTGCACACAAGCAAGAAGGTTGATCTAGTGAAGCCAGGACGAGCACAGAAACACAAGATCGGCTGGCTGAGCAACAAAAACTCTGGAGAAGAATTATCCAGGCAGAGAGATGAGAGACATTCTGACAGTGGATGGTTGTGTGAGGCAGGTATAAGTAGGTGGAGAAACGGGTGAAAAGACTTGGCCTAATTAGTAGCAGCAGGTGATGCTGACATGGAGAGTGGGTAGTGACTGGGAGGTGGCTGAGAGGAACATAGAGCATGAAATGGGGAAAAATAAGTCGTAAAACACAGAAAAGTCCTACAATATGACAGAGACACATGGAAAACTGGGTGTACCCTCAAGGCAGAGGGAAGGCATAGATGGAAGGTGACGGGATTGATCCTGGCGACAATCTCATATGGGCCAATAAATCTGAGAGTGAGCTTCCTAGATTCTGTGAGGAGTTTAAGGTGCTTTGTGGAAAGCCAAATTGGGTCCCCCGGCTGAAACAAAGGCCCTGTGCGGTTTATGTACTAAGCATTTGATTGGAAAAAGGCATCTCTAGCTTTGATCCAAATTAGTCGACATCGGTGAACAAACAGTTGAGTGACTGGTACTTCAACCTCAGTCTCCTGATGGCTGAAGATGGGAGGATGAAAGCCATGACATACTTCAAAAGGAGACAGACCTGTGGAGGAAGATATGTGGAGATTGTGAGATAGCTCTGCCCAGAGCAGGCAGTGAGGTCAGAGGAATGGTTGGGTGGAGGCAAAGCATCTCAATAAGCACTGTAGTTGTTGGTTGGCTCTTTCTTCCTGACTTTTTATCTCTGGGTGGTTACCAGAGGAGAGGCTGGACAAGGCCACGATAAGATGGCGGAAGGTTTTTCAGAACCCTGTGGTGAACTGGGGAGCCTTGTCAAAGACAATGTCCTTAGGAAAACCATGAAGCCAGACAATGTTTTCCAGCAGGAGTTCAGTGTTTAGTGAGGACAGTGTCAAGACCATCCACAGAAGGGAGGCTGGTAATAAAGCGAAGTGCAGCATGCAACCAGGGATGTCTGGGGACAAGGAGGGGTGATACTGTTAAGTGGCTTGGCAGAGTTAAACTGACCAGTGGGGAGTGACCATTCTCAAATGCTATTGGTTGTACATAACATGAACAGGCTTTTAAACATCCCATGCTGTACTAATGACAATCATGCTGTACTGAGAGATTAGCAGGTCCAATGAGACCAACAAGTGTTGTTCCTTGCTTTTTTCTTTAGCTGTCCCTGAGGACCAACATGTGGATAGATGTTGATAGCAAAAAGTGCAACACAAAAAGGTCCTCTTTGCAGGGACATTTTTCTCATTTTCATTGTCTGCTTTTTACTTTCAAATTGTAAATGGGTTGTACTGATATAGCTTTGTAACTAGTCCGACAACCCCAAAGCGCTTTACACTACAATCAGTCATTCACCCATGCACACACACATTCACACTCACCCTGACGGTGGTGAGCTATGCTAGTAGACACAGCTGCCCTGGGGCAGACTGACAGAGGTAATGCTGCCATACATCGGCACCACCGGGCCCTCTGGCAGTGGTTAGAGGACACACATTAATGCAACATTTCCCACACCTACAGGCTTCTGGCATGATAATTGTGTACATTAGTAGGTGAGTTAAGTGGTTGAAAAGCACCTCATAAATGTATGGAAGTGGAAGGTAAGTTGACATTTTTACAGCACAGCTCAGAAACTGAATCAGTAACATTGCAGGAGGACCTATAATTTCACCCATGATTGCACATTTACAACATTGTACATATCTATAAACCTTATTTTTATACTATTTCATTTGTTACCTGAATATTTCATGGCATTGGTTTGTAAAGCCACTGAGTTTGCTTGTTGTTTGAGGCCCTGAAAGCAGTGTCACTAAACAAAAAAAAAAAAACATAAAGCAATGTTACAGCAATGCCAAACCCCAGACACATAGATCTGTTGGGAAAATTTGGTTGCTAGGGCAACAGAGCATTCAGCATTTCAGAAGTACTTAAATACATTTTTGATGAGAATGAACAAAATGGTGGAATGAAGGTGAACAAAGAGCATCAGTCTTACAGCATAAACAGCAGGTGTATGTAGTTCATAGCACGCTAATGCAGCCTTCCCTATGTCTTACAAATCATCAACCTGCTACTATTATCAATTATATCAGGATCACTTTAACATTCATCAATAATAAATAGCCTAAAAAGAATCTAAGCAGGAGGTAAACAGAGCAAACCACCCATGTTAAGAGGAAAAACAATATAATTGTTAAATTTGTCTTTTACTCTAATTGCTATATATAGGAAACGTGAAGAGACTGCATCTTGTGCCAAGACTCCTAACACTGCCCTCCCTCCGTCCCACCCATCCCAAAGATTGTCTAATTTGAGGATTCAGTTTTTGTCTTAAAAATATGTAGTTCAGAATGTCAAAATCCCCACTGGCTGTAACATAAATATGCCTCTTAGATTGTCATCGAGTTCAACACATCAAAGATCATGTGACTGTCAGAAATACTTGATTTAAATTCAGAGTGTTCGGCAATTATGAGAAAATAGTAGGAGATATAAAGAGCAAAATAATGTGAATTGGTTGTTTAACAGGATTAACGTCGCAGATGAGAAAATACAAAATAAAAAGGCTGAAGCTCCAGCATGAACATTGTCCCATATTCTCAGATTTTGTGAGCTGCAGTTAATCCGTCAGAAATTTCCCCACAAATGGAGGACTTTTTTTGGCTTTTCTATATCCCTTTAATTTTGATCCAGAGGGACCAAAATTATCAGAAGCTCAATGCAGTTGGCTGGTCTTCTGTGAGCTGCTGTCACACTGTTTTTCCTATCTTGCCATGCATGCTTATATTGAAAAAGGCATGTAATGCAGGTCTGACTTGAGGAAATGCAGGGGATTTTGTGGAACATTTAGTCCTGTCACATCACTGAATTCTTTTAATGGACTCCTATTCTGAAAAGTGCATATATGTTGGAATCAGTGGTGTGAAATTCACGTTTTACTACATCAGGACAGGGTACGTCACCATCTTGTTATATTTATATAAATTTTTTCATCCTTAATCGTCAACTATCTATAACTATATGTAAATTAACTTTCAAAGTTGTATGAGTGCCCCCAGGTAGTCAGATGTTTGTTAATCAAAATTGTCATACAGTATAATAGGTTAAACCTCCAAATTTTCCATTCAATTTTAAGCATCAGGTATGACGAGATGAGAAATTCCTCTATGGCACTGACAGCATAGCAAAGCCTGAGAGTAATTAATTATGTTATTGGGTCATTATTGCTAAAATTTTGTGGCAGTAGCATTGTTTACTTTTGCATTGGTGTGTGAGAGCTCATGTAGCACAACTTCAGCTGAACAAATGTATTCTAGTGTGAAATGCTCAGTGAGTTAAATTACTATACTGTACTTTAATTTTACTGCAATTTACAAGCTCTATGCAAAGAAATTTCATTCTGTACGCACTCTGTGCATACAAAATGACAAATAAAGTTGTCTAAGTCTAAGTGTTCATGTATTTTTACGCAATGGAATTTTACCTTTCTATGCAAAAGGCAGAGATGCAAGAATATGATGCTAGTAATGTTTCACCAATTGGCATTATATTATCAACTACATTGAATGTGGCCCTGTTTATTTTACAAAGTTTCTTCAGATGGAATTGAATCTGATTAAGTTGAAAAAAAATATTTTTTGAGTAAAGTAGTTTCAGAGTGCACTCAGGGCTGGTTCACAAGGTAGCTCTTAGTTTTCTAAATAAAGACAGCAAAAAAACAATAACTGACTTTTCAGCAAATAATCTGCAGTGCATTGCTATAATTGGAACAAAATCTTACCAAAAACTTTTAGAACCTAGAACAGCGAAAAAGAAAAGGAATTTTAAAACTCTTCCCGTCAGATCTTCAGCATGTGAGCTCTTATCGCATCCTACTGAGCTACCCAGCCACAGTGCTTAAAGTTTGTCCAGCCGCATCACTTTTGGCTGCTGTGTTTTAGAGTCTGAGTCAGGCTTCACCCTGTGCTGTGAGTGAGCTCTTTGATTGGCTAACTCCCTGCTCTTATTGAACCCTTTCAAACTGCTACATCTAATTTCTGTATCATATTGCATTTGATTCATTAATAATTGAATACTTTAAGGGTCCAGGTGGAATATGCTTCCAAACTAGATTTGGCCTGCCAGTTCATGTTGATCCAAGGCTAAGTCCTGTGAAAACCTCATTTGGTGGATGATTCTGTCATTATTCTAAAAACTTTGAGTTAAGTCAGTCCTGTGTTTAGTTTTGTGTTTCTGTTTATTCTCAGGTTTTGGCTTTTTTTCAGTGTTTGATCATGTTAATTGTGTTTTCCTTTTATTACTGTAGCCTTAATTCAATTCCACCGTAGGATAAATATCTCTCCTAGATCTACTGAAATGGTTTTCAATAAAGATGATTATAATGTGCATTCCTCCATAACTTTATATTTGGACAGTGATTATTGATTAAACATGTAGCAACTGTAGCTATTTTTATGCTCCTCATTTAAGGGGCTCAAAGATATTGGACAAATATACATAACCCTAAGTAAAATTTTACTTTTCAATATTTTGTTGGGAATCCTTTGCAGGCAATGACTGTATGAAGTCTGGAACCCATGAACATCACCAAACGCTGGGTTTCTTACCTTTTGATGCTTTGCCAGGCCTTTACTGCAGCTGTCTTCAGTTGGTGCTTGTTTGTGGGTCTTTCTGCCTTAAGTTTTGTCTTGAGCAAATGAAATGCATGCTCGATTGGGTTTAGATCTGGTCATTGACTTTGCCATTGCAGAATATTCCACTTTTTTGCCTTATAAAGCTCTTGGGTTGCTTTTGCAGTATATTTTGGATCATTGTCCATCTGTACTGTGAAACGCTGTCCAATCAACCTTGCTGCATTTAACTGAATCTGAGCAGAACGTATATCCCTATGCACTTCAGAATTCATCCGGCTGCATCTGTCTTTTGTCATATCCTCAATAAACACAACTGATCCAGTGTCATTGGAAGCCATGCATGACCATCACACTGCCTCCACCATATTTTACAGAAGATGTGGTATGCTTTGTATCATAGGCTGTTCCAATTCTTCTCTAAATGTTCTTCTTCCCATCATTCTGGTACAGGTTGATCTCAGTCTCACCTGTCCAAAGAATCCTGTTCCACAACTGGGTTGGCTTATTCAAGTGTTTTTTTTTTTTTTTGTTTGGTTTTTTGGCAAAGTCAATTCTGTCCTTTTTATTTTTGAGGCTGATTAATGGCTTGCACTTTGTGCTGAATCCTTTTTATTTACTCTCGTGAAGTCTTCTTTTTATGGTAGACTTAGATACTGATAGACCTACTTCCTGGAAAGTGTTCTTCACTTGAGTGGATGTTGTGAAGGGGGTTTTTTTTCACCATGGAAAGGATTCTGTGATAATCCACCACTGTTGTCTTCTGTGGACGTCCAGACCTCTTTGAGTTCACAAGCTCACCAATGCACTCTTTTTTCTCAGAATGTACCAAACTGTTGATTTAGCCACTCCTAACATTTCTGCTATCTCTCTGATGATTTCTCCTTTTTTTCAGCCTCAGGATGGTCTGTTTCACCTCCATTGACGGCATGTTGTGTTTTCATAGCAACAGCTCAAACTTGGATGTGAATACTCTCAAATTACTACTGAGAGTCTGCACTTTAAGCCCATATTGATTATATAATTGTGTCCTGAATATGTTTTCCTAAACAGCTAAAATAACTACATTTGTGTCACTGTCCAAATATTTCTGGGCCTAACTGTATATCTACTGTAAAGTTGACTAACATAGTAAAATCTGATCAACTAAGAATCTGCTAAATGTGTAAAATGACTCCGCAATATAAGCTTGTAACGATAACTAAATGCAGTCTCTTATCACTTCAACCTGAAAAGACAAGCCGCCCCCTGAGCTTCCTCCCTGATGATTCATTAATCACAACGTACTCACGGGTGTAAGCTTTCAAAAATTGATTTGTGATTGCAAAACCAAAAAAGGCATGTCGTTGGCGTGCGGTGGAGAATGTTAGAATTTAGCAAATACATTTTCACTGTCACATTCATTTAGCACACTTGGGGCCTGACCTTAAAAGATTCCAAATGACTGACAAATTTTGTGGACAGAAAAAATAGTGTGCAAGCAAGAAGTGTCAAAATAAGATTGCTTTCACTGAAGAGGAATGCTGGCTTATCTACCAACTAAAGGGTGACCATCTGGCAGCGAGCACACAGGAGGCCAGGCTGTACATTAGTGATGGGTCGATGAGGCGTCATGAAACGTTTCAACACATTGCAACTCTGTGCCGATACTGTGCCGATACTGTGTCACTGAATACTGACACCTGCTGGACCTTAAAAATCCCTACAGGCAACCTGGTTGACAGAGTTAACTGACACTGATTTGATGACCAAGTATACACAATACAATTTAAATCATTGTATGTTGCATTGTATTATTTTATATTTTCATTTGAATTAAACATATATTAGATTTTTTTTAGATACAGTCAATAAATAATGTGAAGGAGGATGCTTGTGGACTGGCTTTTTTATTATTTTTTTTACAAATGGTTGATCGGGCGCTGTGTTTACTTACCTGACTGATATCATCTGTTCTGAAATCGGACATGCTGAGTATGACAAAGGGAGGAAAAACTACTCAGAGTAGCAACTTTCTACTCAGTGTAGATCAGCCGTTTTTTTCTGAAACGACGCTCAGAACAAAGACGCACAGCGCAACCCGCCCAACCATAAAGGCGTCTGCCCAACCCATCCATCAGTGGTGCGCTCCGATCAGCACCTGGCGCTCACAGAGCGAGACTGTGGTACACCACCATCACACCAGAGTTGCAAAATAGTTAAAAATTAACCATTATTAACCGTTATTTTGTTTACAGTTCAGCTTGGATTTTCTTTACTGCGCAGCATAGCTCTGCTGTGCGCGCTGCTGTGCGCGAATGCACACGCGTGCAGCTTAGAGGGAACAGAAACAGTTTGGCGCGTCAGTCAGTTCGAAACAGGTGCTGTATTGGTCACGTGACCGAAACAGTTCCTGTATCGGTCACGTGACTTTTCCGTAGCAATACACACATCGACACGGGTTTCGCTCTATGAGACCGACACATGCGCCGACGCATCGGTGTTGCCGGACCCATCACTACTGTACATACTGCTTCTGATGAAGATAGGTCACAGGTGTGTGCAGCCAGCTCCTCCCCGAGCCACACCTGTCAAAGAGAGAGAGCACACCCAAACCACACCCACACAGGCTCACACACCACACTATGGGCAGTTTCGGAAGATCAAATCTTTCACATAATCTCACTCCAGACACACAGGAGGCACAACATTTTAAATTTTCATTTTATGGAGAATATCTGCTTTTAACCTTTTTCTTACATGCAATATTTTTATATTTATTAATATTATTATTATTATTATTATTATTATTATTATTATTAGTAGTAGTAGTAGTAGTAGTAGTAGTAGTAGTAGTAGTAGTATTAATAATAATAATAATAATATTAATACTACTACTACTAATAATAAACTAAATAACGTTTTTTTGTCAGCAGAAGTTCTGCAAAACATAAGAAAAAATGTTTAGTTTAATAAGAAAATATTGCAGCTGACAAATCAGATTTAACCCTGTTTATCATTATTCTACTGGTTTGTGTGTAAGTGACGGTGATCATGTGAAATGAGACAGCTGAGCAGAACTTCTCCAGCCCCCGTTGAACGAAAACCTCCCTCCAGTCATTGGAGGTAATAATGATAATAACCACTTAAAAATAACATAAATAGATCTTTCCAGGGTTTACCCAGCCTCTCACCCATTGATCACTAGAGATAGGCACCAGCCATCTTTGACCTTGCATGGCCATGCGGGTAGAGAAAATGGATGGAATAACATTATAACAATGATGACTATTATTTATAGTGCTGTTTAAGTGGCTTGAAGTGCAAAAACAAAAGTTTAAACAATAGAAAAAAAAAAATTATTATATATCAATCATAAAACCTGAATGAGCTGTCAGTTTAGCTGTCCCCGGCCCCCCTCTGAGTTTGGGAATGAGACGTACGGTCATACTTATAGCGAGATTCATCTCTACACAGCTTTAAACAGCCACTTAAGCCTAGATATTGCATACCAAGGTAACCCCAAATGAATTTAATACAAAATAACTGTGATACGATCATTGGAGATCTCTGCACACCTGCACGGATAAGCTGGTATAGATAATTAATGGATGGAAGTTACAGAGTGCGTGTTGTAATTAGGGAAGGAATTATGGATGTGAACCCACTATTCTAGTATGACAACATGTCCCTGAATAACAAAGACAGTCACCACTTTGGACAATCTGCTGCCAATGTTCCCAGATTTGTCTGCAATTTCACCATTTTCTGAATGAGAACTAGGCCTGAAGTTGAGCAATGACAGCTGTAATGGGAGCTTGTTGCGGAGACCGTGGTCAATGCTACATCTCCTTATACACACATGTGCGAGTGAGCGCGTCCCCATCGTCAGACCTGCACAGTGCCCTCCCCTCCTCTGCCCCTTCCATCCTCTCGGAGTAGCTCCGCTCCAGTAAAAGTGTTTAGTCCCAAGATTTAACAGTCTTCACATCCTGATGGTTGTTCTCAGGAAGTGGTTAATATTCAGTTTTGTTTGTTTACAAGTATGCCACAATGTTTAAGATCAGGTATGGTATTTTCCACCATGGTTTAAATGTGTGAAGATTATTACATTTAGTGGGAAATGCAAAATACAAACGTTAAATCCTTATCCAAATATATTTATGTTGCATCTACAGCATTTTAACACCCTCTAGTTATTTATACATTTTATATTTATATCTAAATCTTAAATATATATCTAAATCTTAAATCCATACCTAAAAAATACTGTATATCTTATATTTGAATCCTAAATGTGAGGGTATGTGTTTAACTAGCATATTTTCGGGAGATTTAAATCTGAGATTTAAGGTTTAGATTTAGGATGTAAATTTAGATTTGTGATTTAGATCTCAAATTTAAGATAAATGCTTCAAAGATCAAAGCTTCAGATTGTGAGGCAAATTAGCAAGACTTTTTTCTTAAAGTATATCAAATTTATATATATTTTTCTTTCTCTGTTGCAGAGGTAAAAGAGAAACAAAAAGTCTGTGGCAAGTTTCCCTTCAGCAAGAGAAGTAAGATGCTGTGATATAATCCCAACACCTGCATTGGTCTGTAAAAGGTTTATTCAACTGTTGGATGATTAAAAATTTCACATGCTGCTTACAGATCACCTCTAGTACAAGACAGCCTATGACCTGCAGTATAGATGGAGGATGTTTCCCAGCAGCAAAGATAAAGCTTCTAATCCTTTCTTCACAAAAGAAACTGAAACTGCAACTTGATGCTGCAGGATGAGTACTGTGTACAATATCTAGAGTGAGTGATCTACTTTAGGCTGTTTTGAGGCCACATGGTGTCCCACATGGCCCATCCTTCACTTCTACAATTCAGGAAGAAGTGCAGAGCTGTGATAAGTAGCTTGAAGGCTTTCCTCTGTTTATTTGTGCTCTCTGGATGAATTGCTGCCTTTTTAAGTAGCTTATCTGCAAACTGCCCCAGTCTGGCCCCACTTCCTCCCACCCACTGCTGTCTCGGGTCTTCAGATCACACCTCTTTACTGCTGCCCCCCTGTCCTCTTCTGTCTAGTTTCTTTTCCTCCTGTCCTGATTTGATGTTCCTGAGGGAATGGCCAGGACATGGCTGCTGCACTACATAATGAATTTTCTTTGGTTGCTGTGTTCTTTCTTTCAGCCTGTTGGAATTTGTTCGGACTGGGAATCCCAGCAGTCATTGTGGTAGATTAATTTACAATGATTGCTTTAACCCATTTCAGCTTTTTTTTTTTATTCAAATATCAGCTAGTTTTTACAAGCAATAACTAATGAGCAGTATTCTGGGAAATACTACAGTGCCCTGAAAACATTTTCCTGTCCCGAGAACAGTACTTATCAAATAGTAGGGGAGTGCCCCCTTGGGGATTATTCGCTTTTTGTTTAGTTTTTTTTTTTTGCATACACACAGCGCAAAGTAGTAGATATGAAGTGCGGTGAACAAACGCTCAAGAGCAACCCAGTCACACTGAAAAACATTGATTCACAGGGGTAGACGTAGTATTGTCGCAATATTGACCCTTCAGTGCGTGTCAGGCTTACGTTTTATTTGACCTATTTACTTAGAACCAGCTTGCCCTATCAACTAACAAGTCATCCCCAGTGCAAAAAAAAACAAACAACTAACATAGCTGCTGTTGCCCGTGGTAAAGTGAACATTTAAGCAAAAAAACTGCGTTTTTTGCATTTGATGACATTTCTAGTGAGAAGTATGGATATTATTTATTAGAATCTTTGTTCACAGAAGGTAGATAGCTTTTCCTTTATTAATATCATAAAACATTTCCCAGAAAGACGTGAGGAAGTGACGTTTCCTACCTACATCGCCGAGATTCTGGTACATATGAAAACATAATTTAAGCAAAACATCTGCAGTTGTATGACTTTTGATGACATCTCTAGCAAAAAGTATGCATAATGTATTTTAATTTTCGTTCAGGGAAGGTCATTCCTTTATTAATTTTGCAGAAGATTTCAGCATGTCTCAGAAAGACAGGAGCAGTCCGTCACTTTGCTAGACGGTTGTTAAGGACGCAGCCAGTTACGTCACCGACGTGGACGGACTTCCACGTTCTCAAAAATCAATGTTTAAGAAAAACATTGCTGTTCTATGCATTGTGCTGACATCTCTAGCAAAATGTGTGCATAATATATCTATAATCTTCGTTCAGGGAAGGTGTACAACCTTTCATTTCTTAATTTCGCCAAACATCTCGGTGCATTGAAGAAAGACTTGAGCAGTCATGTCACGTTGCTAGGTGCTTACTGAGGATGCAGCCAGTTACGTCACCGACATGCGTGGACTTCTTTATTCACTAAAATCAATATTTAGGAAAAACATTCCAGTTCTCAGCATTTTGCTGACATCTCTAGCAAAACATATGCATAATATATTTATGATCTTTGTTCAGGTAAGGTAGACAACCTTTCATTTATTAGTTTTGCCAAAGGGTTCAGTGTCACGTATTCTACCGCATATAGGCTGAGTAAAAGCAGACCACGTTCCAAGTACCCTCAACCCATTCGCCATATTCATAGAGGCAAAGGCAACATTTAAAGACAGGATCTGCTGTTATTTACATTTTGATGACATTTTAAGCAAAAGTAAGCATAATATGTACTGCATGCCTGGTGCTTGATTTTATGGCCTTAAAACTGCATGTGCGCCCATTTGATCCGTATGTTGTTTTATTTTCAGGTTTTTCTTCAATATTTGCTCGGCAACAAGTCAGGAAGAACGTACTGCTTCACACTTCAGGATTAAAAAAATACTTTTTCAAGAGTATTTCATAAAATATGCTGCGCAGGATGTTTGCTGGACTTGTTAAGGGGAAATAATTCATCTGTGTAGTGGCTCCATATATGCATAAGGAGGGACTAAATTCAGTGTTGTTTTTCTTTCAGCAGAGGTGAAATGTTGCTTGTGTGGGTCTTGAACTTTAGATAAATGATACATCAAACCTAGGAGAGATAAGTGGTAGACTAGTTTTTGAAGTTATATTCCATGAAACATAGGCAGCCTTCACTAGCTTCAAAACAACATTCATCTAAAACCAGACTCAGACATACAGTAAATCAAAATGTGACACAAAGACATCATAGTAATAAAGATACACTTTAAAGTCACTCTGGGGCATTATGTCAAAGAGACTTTTTCCACCAAGACTGTCTATTTTACTCACTGTACTCTTCCCTGAGCTTGCTTAATTGAAGAAGAGGTATTCTTTGTGGAAGGCTCAGCTGCAGCTAATCATTCACCCCTTCCATGACTCCCAGGTTCATGCATTAGGACAGATCCAGATAAAGGTACTGCTTTAAACAGTTAGAGTAGGGTACATTTTATTATTTCAATTGCTTTGATTGGTCGTATGTAACCTATCCTTAAAATCTTCTTTTCCATAGTATTCACAGTGCCTGTCAAAACTCATGTCTACTTTCTTTCAGACCTTTTTGTCTTTGCACAATCAAGCTGAGGATCAGTGTTCTACAGCCAAAGCATACAGACTGCAGACAGAGCTCTCTAGCACAGTTACATCACCACTTTAAATTACAGCGCTTTACAAAAATAATCCCACCCCAGGAATTTTTTCACATTTTGTCATGATGTCTGTGCAAATTCTCAGTTATCCGAGTCATTGCAACAGCAAGCAGGCTTAAATCAGAGGCAACCGAACTTTCACTCAGTTCTTTCCTTATCCAGGAGTCTTTGGATAGGCGTCGAAACGTTTTCAGAAACAACTGAGCGAATGTCCGGTTGCCTCCAATGTAAGCATGTTTGCGTCTGTCATGTTTCAACAACAATCTTAAATGTACTTATGTGGGATTTTATGTCATAGATAAAAACAAAACAGCACTCAACTGTGGATTGGAAAGAAAATTATTTTAAAATGTTATCAAATAAAAATTCTGAAAATTGTGATCTGCATTCATATTCATCCTCATTTATTGAACTACCAAATACAATACATTTTAATTAACTGCGCTCAAAAAGTACTTAACAAGTTAGAAAATATTGCATTGCACAGCTGCATACCTACCAAAACATGCCCATTCACCTATACTAACAGGCTGGACAAGGTGAGCATTAGTTTGAATAGCAGTTAAGAGGCCCACAGCAACTCTAGAAGAACTGAGAAGTTCTTCCTCACAATTCTGGTGAGGTAATCTTTTGAAAGGTAATTTTTTAGTTCTGCATTCTACAAATTTTTTATCCATGTCTTACAAGAGGAAAGTCATTGTTAAAAAAGTCAATCAGAAATCCAATTTTAGTCAGCCATGCAGGGGAAATAGCAAACATATGGAAGAAGGTGCTCTGCTCATATATGATACCAATGTTAAACTATTTGGCCCCAATGTAAAAGCAATATATGAAGAAAATCTAACCCTATGAACACACCATCCATGTGTTGAAAAATTGGGGTGGCAACATTTTGCTGTGTGGTTGTTATTCTTCAGCAGGGACTTGGAAGCTAGCTAGTCAGTATTGATGGGAAGTGAATGAAACGCTACAAAGAGAAACTGGAAGAAAACGGGTCATATACTGGAAACGACTTGAGAGTAGGGGAAAGCTTCAACTTCCTGCATCTGAAACTGAAAATTTGTGGCACAATCTGTAAATTCCTGTTTACACTTGTTAACTAGCCAAACTGACTGAGCTTGAAATTTTTGCAAGGAACAGTGAGCAGAAGATTTCTAGATGGGCAGCTTTTAACCTGGCCAGCCAGAATGATAATGTATAATACTCTACGGTCTGCACATTATCAATCTGGGACTGCTCCTATTGAATCTGCTTGGGGAAAAGGGCAGAACTCTCCAAGCTAATTGGGTGAAGCAACACACAGTGCCAGCTTACCAAAGATTGGTGTTAGCCAATCGTGGTATCAAAATAAAAAGTAAGCAGCACTGTCATGCGAAACCACAAGAAGGTAAGCTACTCAAGGCACTTCTAGCAGTTCTTTCAAAGATGAAATTGTGGATTCTTACAATACAGATGTGATAGCAGCAACTACGTGTGCGTCAGACCCGGCTGCAGAAACAAATTACTGGGGGGTGGGGTGGGGGGGGGGGGGCATTCCATTTTTTTTAGGGGGGAACACTTTTTCAAAATGTATATGCTTCAGGCTGAACTGTGGCTCTGTGACTACTCCTACAGTGCTGAGAAAGAATTTCTCAATAAAATCCCAAAATCTAAAAAAATTAACAAACAAAAAGCAATAGTGTAGTCAGTGTTGCAAAACTGGGCAGGTTTTCACCCAATTAGGGCTTCTTTTGAACATATTAAGTTGGAACAAAAATAAAAATAAACTTTTGGGAAGCTTTGCACAACATTTGTTGGGCTTTTAGAAAGAATGACTTACAAAATACATCAAAATAGTTGTGAAGGTCTGGCAGAAAACAAACGATTTTAATAAAATCCCATCTCCTTGAACTCATTTTACTGGTCAATTTATTTTTGAAATGAGTCAAATCTGTCGAATCTGACATCATCAATGAATAATATTTATAATGAATAATATTGATTGTTATAATAAAACAAGAAAAGAATAATGGTTAATTAAGTGTCACTATGAAACGCCCCAAGAGGGGTCAACTTAAAAATATTTCATGGCTGTGCGAAAGAGAAATGTTTGATTTAGCTCTGTAAGATAAATTAAGTTTATATTAAGGTAAATTTATTACTCATGGTGGGAAGCTATTGATAAAAGTTTTTTTTTTCTTTCCGGTTGATATACCATGAATGTTAAAGTGATCTTGTGTGTTATTTGGTTACCTGATTGTACATTTTGTGCAGATTTTTTTTTTTTTTTTGCTTCAGCTCAGTTGTGTGCTAAAGGCATGTTCTAATGTGTTTAATAGTTCTGTGCTTTTAACATGAGAGAGTTTGAGATTTGGGCTTTTATTCTTTTAAATTGGGCAGGTTTTATGCTGGGTTTGGCTGTAAACTAACATTGAGATGTGGTAACCTGTAGTGTTGTGTCTTGAAAGTCGGGCGTAAGCTACACACTGATAAACATGAGCACTGAAGCAGCTGAACAGTGAAGTAAAAATTCATACTAGCAGAGGTTCTGTAATCACAGCAGCTAGGAGAACAAGGATCAGAACAAAGCAGAGTTCCCTTCTGCCTGCAAGTAACCCAGGTTTCTTCAGTTTGGCAGTTTTACTGCTTGGTTCTGCTCCTTGTGCTCCTAGCTGTCTAGCTAACCCTCCTAGCGTGAATGTTTACTCCAGTGTTGAATTCAATGCTGATGGTTCAAACTTAAATTAATAGTGCTGCTTCCAGCTCGCCCTTGTTTGCTTTGTTGTCTCTTCTTGTAATTGTTTGGTAATAAAACCGAATATCAATCTCGCACTACAGACACCAAAAGTGACCACAGCCGCGCCGCCGCGTCTCTGAAGGCTATAAATATCTGACCCAGTGTCCCGCCCCTCTCCAGCTGTAATTGGCTAGCATGTTGCCTTCAGTCATTGATTTGATTGGTTGAATTGTATGATTGATACATCAAAGATAGTACCAATAGAACGATGGCAACTTCAAAGTAAAAAAAAAAAAAAAAAGACGGCTTCCAGTCCAGGGCGGGCACGGCTGGCTCAGCGGGCGGGCACGGCACCCCAATGCCTGCCCATTCCGCCAGGTCTGGCGTGCGTCCTCCTCTGCTGCCATGTTTACCCCACATACCAGGTATTTTGAGTCGGACATGAACTGATTTCCAAAGACACTAAAAGATCTTCCAGTGAGATAGGATTCAAAGCACCCTAAAGCCTTACCTGATAGACCGGCTACATCGTAAAGCCTACTATTCAAAACACTGTGACTGACAGTATCAAAGGCAGATGTAATATCCAGGAGAACCATTTCTGTTGATGCACCAGAGTCTGCAGACATTAAATGTCACTATAAACTGGTAAGTAAGGCAATTTCTGTAAATTGCCTTACTTACCAGTTACGCCAAAAATAAACTTCACTGTTATATTGAATTAATTTATCCGCTGTCCAGCAGAAAGTATATTTCTATTCTTATACATGAAATTTATAGGATATAAATCTATATTCTTATAGATGAAATAATTCTCTAATAATTCATCCCCATATGCCATCAGTGCCTTTCTTCTAAACTAAAAGTGTTTCTACCAAGCAGACAAAGCTTGGGATAAATTCAAAGAATAAACACCTTTTGAATGATAATCACTTCAGTTGACTTTTGTAGCACCCCATGATCTCTCTGATGGATAAAGTACCGAATCAGAAAGATGACAGATGTTATTTAAATGAACACATTGCTCCACAAAAATGTCCCTGCTGTCTCAAAGTCCACCACATGATTTGATGCTAAGAGAGTACAGAGCACAGTGTTTTCAATCAGTTGACACAAGGGGAGCCCTGCTGTCAGCTGACAAAATGAGGAAGGTGGTAGAAAGTCAAGTGTCAGAACTGAATTATTAACTAACATTGATTTAACTGACATCTTTGTTAGGTGAACACAGACAATGAATAAAAACGTTAAATTTCAAACTTTAAATGAAAGTAAAGAAATGTCACAACACAAAAATTAACAAAATAATTAAAGTGATAAAGTGACTTCAACACTGCAGAGCCACACAGAGAAATGTTTGTATGCAGCCCAGGTCAGTCAAAACATCAAATGTTCATTTTGGAAAATGAAAATTTTGACAAACAAGAATATATTGTGGAGGTAATTACATAAGTTGTGATAGCCCAAATCTCTATGAAAATAATGTAAAAAAATATGTGTGTAATGTTCCAAATTGAGGAGGAAAAGTGAGTGATAGGTACAGGAGACTATGTCTTAGGGTGTTTCCACACCTGAAGTCTTTACTGGCCCACTTCATTTGTGTAGATGTGAACCGGGAGGAGACCTAGGGGGAGACCCAGGACACGCTGGAGGGACTATGTCTCTCGGCTGGCCTGGGAACGCCTTGGAATTCCCCCGGAGGAGCTGGCCCAAGTGACTGGGGAGAGGGACATCTGGGCCTCCCTACTGAAGCTGATCCCACGCAGCTACGAGGCGTACATTGCAACCTTGATCCAAATGCTTTCTCATAGCCAGATATACGTTGTACTGTGAGATCCTTTTGAGCAGATTTTACAATTTAAAGCAGTTAATGGCAGTTTCACTACTACCAACAAGTAAATATTTACACTAAGTAGACATGAGTCTGATAGTGTCATAGTGTTTTGATTTTCTGATTTGAGTGTGACTGGGACAGAAAACAGAGGCAAGTGTATAGTTTAAATGATTTATAATGAGATACATTTCAATTCAATGATATTTAATTTTATTTATATAGCATTAATTCACAACACGTCATGTCAAGGAACTTTACAAAGTCAAATTCAATCAATACTTACAGGTAAACTATAATACGACAGAAACCATCATCATTGCCCCTGAGAACCAAATAATGGAAATTATGAAATTTCTGGGTGTATTGGTCTCCTCCTGTCAAAACAAGTCTCAGAAACTTTGGCATATTTTTTGATATTGCCATGTCGCTACAGTGTCATTCTCGCAGATTAATCAAAAACTGCTTCTTTCAGCTAAGAAATATTTCTAAAGTTTGACCTTTGGTGTCAAAGGCTGAATTGGAGATGATTATTCATGCTTTTATTTCATCTCATCTTGACTATTGTAACAGCCTTTTTATGAGTTTGAATAAGAAAGGTCTGGAGTTAGTGCAAAATATGGCTGTAAGACTTTTATTTAACACAAGAAAAAGCACATTACCCAAGTTTTAATCTCTTTACATTGGCTACCAGTACATTTTAAAGTTCATTTTAAAATTTTAGTATTTACTTTTGGAGCCCTGAGTGGCCAAGCTCCATCTTATATTACCAACCTTTAACAACCATATTCTCCTTCTCGTAGTGTGAGATCCTCCAGCCAAAGGCTGTTAATTGTTCCACAAACTAATCTCAGGACCAGAGGGGATCGGTGTTTTTAAAGCCATGGCCCCCAGAGTGTGCAATGCGTTGCCTTTATCTTTACGCTGTCTTGACTCTATTCATTCTTTTAAGAAGCAGTTGAAGACCCACTTGTTTTGACTGGCTTTTAACTAGTTTTTAACTAGTTTTATGCTATGATGTTGCATTTATGTTGTTTTTATCTTTTTGTATTTTTATTTTGTGTTGTTTTATGGCTGTTTTTTATTGTGAAGCACTTTGTGGTTTTTATCATGTGAAAGGTGCTATATAAACAAAGTTTACTTACTTAGTTACACCTTCCTTCTGTCTCCCGTTTTCTCTTAATACTCCCCCTAATCAAAGATGATGAGACACACCTGTGGAAATCACCTGCCAGTTGCACCCTGCAGGAAATATTTGAGAGACACAGCAACAAACACTACACTGGTCTGCATGCAGCTCTGTGTGCCTCACAGGTAGTTATGCCAAAATTATTTTGTTAAGGTGCATTTCAATTATTAACAGGGGGCACAATCGTTCACAAGTTTTTCCATGTTAAATAACCACATGGAGATTTCTCCAACTAAACTGTCTCAAAAAACATTTTAGAACAAAAAAAAATGAACTTGTGTTTTACTTGCATGTTGTACTGTTATGCTAGTATCATTACAAAGACAGTCCGGTTTTTCAAAATAAGCACCACCTCTGATTTATTCTGAAATGTTACTGATGTTAACCTAGTTGTACTGTTTTTCTTTAAACATGTATACATATTTAGAGCTCTAGATAAAGCATGAGTGATGAGTTGTTGTGCTAGTAGTAATTCGGGTCATTCAAAAAGAAAAAGGATGAAGCACAATACAGAGAAAAAGCAAATCAGATTTTCTAAGCATTGAAAGCTGTGGTAAAAAAAAATTGACTAAGCTAGAACTGATTTAGCAAATTCTTTCAAAAATGTTTTTGTACTCTGTAAATTACATTCTGCTGGCAGGTATAATTAAGACCAGATTCCATCTCTGTGAGAATAATAAATATGGTTCACACTTTGACATGTCCAGTCTGGGTCAATTACCTTGTTTCAACCTTTTCAATTACACGCTCATCAGGTTCTAAGCAAAGAATATATAAAGACTTTGATAATGTAAGCCAATTTTCCCCATTGCTACAGCCCTAATTGAGTCTCATCAAGCAGCTGATTGGATCCTGATAGGAATCCCTGTCAACTGATAGCTTGCAAATGTAATTTCTTTTTTAATCAAATTAAAGCAATCGGCAGTGTTAAAGAGATTTATTTCTACAAAGTCCTTTTATTGATCTTGCTGAACATGGGCCTTTATTCGTCACATTGTGGACCTTAAATCAAATTAATATGGTACAACAGCATCATGTGTAATTACTAAGGCTTGGATTTAATTCAATTGTCTATGGGTTTTCTTTCAATTTTTGAGTGCCTGTGTCCCTAAATATCCTTTTAAAGGAAATACTGTATGCTTGGGTTCTTATTAGGTCTAAATTAGATAAATAGTTGCTCAAATTAAGAACAAATGCAAAATGTAACTGTGTGATTATTTATTCAAGGACTATCTAATGAAACTATAGGCTGCTGCTTCCATTGGAATATAAATGGCAACCTAATGCTGATGATCTAATGCATTTGATTAAATCGCCATCATTAGTATATGCACTTCTGTAAAAACAAAAGTTTTTCAGTTCGTCGGTGTGGGGCACTGAGATGTGTGCTCACACAATGCCAAGAAGGAAACATGTCAGCAATGATCTCACAAGCATTTGTGGCTCCCCATTAATCTAAGGAGGGTCATGGGTCTAGTTTAAAAGTTATTTGAAGTGTCTCAAGCTACAGTTGAAAAGTAAATGTTCAGAAAAGGGATACCAATTTTCCTAAGACTGGACATTGGAACAACATTATCCTTAGGTCAGTGACGGACTGGACGGTCTGGCATTTGGGCAGATGCCACAAGGGCCGCGGGCCCTCGTGGGCCGTTTGGGCTGGCCAATCACGAGGCGGCATGATCGGCGGGTGTGCGCGGCCCCTTTCACCCTGTTCATTGTAGGCCTACATTATCTCTCGGCCCACTAATAAGCCAAATGCAGGGTTTCCCGCAGCGCTGTCTTGGCGAGGCGGCCGCCTCGCCAAACTCACGCTACCGCCTCGCCAACTTTCCCAAAAAAAAAAAAAGAACACACAAAAAAAAAGACAAACTCGATATTCTTGCATGTTTATTTGACGTTAACACGCGTTTTTTGTTGTTGCTGCTTTCGCGCTGCATATACTGAATGGCAGGGAAAAAAACACATGGATACGCCCCCCCTCCCCTCGGTCTGCGCAAAACTTGTCGTCGTCTCCCCCCAACTCCCCGCTCGTGCACGCGCGTGCGTGCGCGTCCCCATGTGGGCCGCTGGTTGGTGAAAATGCCAGGGTCGTTTTTTAATCCCAGTCCGTCACTAACTTTGGTCAGACAGTGCAATGCTAGGGGAAGCTTAAAAAGACTGCATGTAAAATTCACCAGACCTTATTTAGCATTGTACAACTTAGAGTTCATGACCATAATATTGGGGGATAAAACATACAATGATGCGTGGAAAGTGGGTTTTGATCCCACTACAAAAGCATTAATGCTCAAACATTTTCCCATTTTGTCACATTCCTGTTATGATTTCATGCAATAGACAAACATAAGGAGGTGCATAAATTTAATGTAGAAGCAAAATTCTACATTTCCATTCAGCCTCCCTGAGGTTATACTGTATAGACTTTGGTTTGAGTTTCTATCAGCTTTGAACTTCAACAGACGGAGGTCTTTACTCTTTAGCAAAATAGCTCAGTCTCAGTCTGGATGGAGAGCATTTTTTGATATCAGTTTTCTAGTCTGCCACAAATTCTTAGTTGGATTTATCTATGGATTTTCACTGGGTATAACACATAAGTATGTTTTTATCTAAACTTTTCCAGTGTAGCCCTGGCAGTATTTTTACGATTGTTGTTCTGCTGTAAAGCAGGGTGATGTGCAGTGTTTGAATAAACCTAATAATAATTATACTGGCCCTCGGCTTATTCTGAAAGAGCTGTGGATCTCTGCTGCCCCTTCACAGTTACTGTAGGCATCTTATCTGGCAGTGGTAGGCTAGAGGTTGGATAAGCAGGGTTGTACTCTGAGAAGGGTGCAAGTAACCGGTTTGAAGCCCACAGACTGGCTCTGTAGGTCCCGTAGGTCCCTGAGCAAGACCCTCAGCCCAGGATTTTTCCTCAGGTGCTGTAAAATGCTTCCCACTGCTACGTAAGGGATGGGTTAAATGCAGCAGACTATTTGGAATGTACAATTGCAATGACAAAGAAAGATTTCATCTTCTTATCTGCTTTTCTGATGAATGCACACCCTAGAAAGCCAATCGGTTTAGGTGTAAGTCATGGTCTTGGTAAGTTTGGTAAAATTCTGCAGTCATTTTTTTTTTTTTGACAAGCAACTGCCTTATTTGTCTATAAGTTTAATAATGGAAAAAAGGTCAGCAGTGCGGTAAAAAAAACAACAACAGGGCTTCATGAATTGCCTTCTTAAGAAGCCTAACACCGACATCATTACAGAAATGTGGAATGATGAGAATGGAATACCAGGCAGCTAACACCCAAAAAGACAAGCCATCCAATAAATTCTGTCCTAATAGTAACAAGTCATTTAACTTATCTGTCTTTAAAACTGAAAGTTGATTAGCAGGTTGACTTCCCATGCTTAACAATGCCCTGCAAAATAGGAAAAATAAAAACTTTTCTCCCAATGTATTTCTGTAGATAGATGTTTCAAATGCCCATGGCGTACAAACTGTACATCAGAAACTCATCACATGCGTACAATCAGGGAATTAAGCAGAACTCAGTACGAGTGCCAGTTCAAAAGATGTATGACATAGCTTACAGT
Organism: Fundulus heteroclitus; assembly: GCF_011125445.2. NCBI lineage: Eukaryota > Metazoa > Chordata > Actinopteri > Cyprinodontiformes > Fundulidae > Fundulus > Fundulus heteroclitus. The sequence goes on from NC_046361.1 coordinate 11,042,818, forward strand.
GCTTCATATTAAGCTAAAAATTTATTTTGGCACAGTACATGCTTATTGCAGTTATTAAAATGTGCTCTTACACTGTCTTCTGTTCAGAAAGTTATAAATTATAGATCGCTATGGTTTGACACATAGTGCAGAAATATTAGAAAGCTTTGTTATACTGAAATTGTATTGAACGTTAAATATCAGCCAGGGGGCATAGTTAGTTCCTTCTCACTTCCCTTTTCAAAATACTAAAGCTAATGACATTGTAATAATTACTGTAACACGTAATATTTAGCCAATTATAATTGGTTGAAAACAAACAAGGGATGAAGAACTTTTTGAAAATATTACATCCTGACTGCTTTCATAAGTTTTAACAGGGTAAATAGTAAGAAGGTGCTACTAATAAAGCATTTCATAACTTATCTTAAATCACATGTAGAAAAACAGGAACCTTTTAAATATGCCAGAATGGAAATTGTTAAAGAACATAAGAAAGTAAAGACATCAACAATGAGGTTAGAAGAGAAATTAATGGTGTCCATAGATCTCAAAGGTAATTTTCAAGCTATTTAAAGTCTATTATTGTTCAGTGCATGAGACGATCATCAATCTTTCAACAGTGGACATCTCAGTCAATTAATGGTTAGATGATGCAATCCATTCAAAAAGCTATTACTTATGAGAGATCAGGTCATAGAGGCAACAGGTCTAGGAGGGAATTCCTGACATCCTTCGTCTCAGCGACCTTCTCAAGCAAATTTCAGCAAAGCTTGAAGCACTCCCAGCCCAGATGGGGATATAAAGTCCCTCAAGTGTGTGATATTAAAAAAAAAAATGCTGGTACATTACAAAATCGCCAATGCCAGATCAGCTGTCTACATTCCTAGTCAGTGTGACCTCTGATCCCTGACCAGATTACTGATCCCAAATAGATTGATTACTGATCCCAATAGTCGCCATGGGCGACTGTGGCTTGATGGGTTGAGTAGTCATCTGGCAATCAGAAGGTTGTGGGTTCGATTCCAGCTTCCCCATGCATGTTGGTGTACCCCTGGGCAAGGCACCTGCCCTAACACACCCCAAATTGCCTACTGAGCTGCATCTCAGTGTATGGGGAGTGTTGGCCTAGTGGTTAGAGAAGGATGCAAGTACCCGGTTCAATCCCCAGCACCTGCACTCTGGGTCCCTGAGCAAGACCCTTAACCCCAGAATGTTCCCGGGTGCCGCACATGGCAGCCCACTGCTCCCCAAGGGTGATGGGTTAAAAGCAGAGAACAAATTTTGTTGTAATGTATGTTTCAATGACAATAAATATGATATTACTATATTACTATTACTATAGTCTTAAACTTTATATGTATGGTCCCTGACCATATCTCTGCACAGGGAGAACACGGTGAAAATGCTGTCTAATTATCACCAAGGTCAAAGACATTGTGTCATAAAATCTATGTTATAAATAGAAATGTTGGGGTCACTGGATACTGTAAGAGTGGGGTACCATGTTAATCAAACAGATCTATGTCACAGTGGGGCAGAGAATAGCGCTGTTGCCATGCAGCAAGTAGGTCCTGGGTTCGAGTCCTACCCTTGCCATGTGTCTTTCTGCATGGAGTTTGCATGTTCTCCCTGTGCATGCGTGAGTTCTCTCCCGGTACTACAGCTTCCTCCCACGATAGACTGGCGACCTGTCCAGGGTGTACCCTGCCTCTCGCCCATTGACAGCTTTAGATAGGCACCAGCGCCCCTCATGACCCCACAAGCGATAGGTGTGTTAGACAATGGATGGATGAATAGATTGACTATCCATCAGGGAGACTGTGGCTTGATGGGTTGAGTAGTCGTCTGGCAATCAGAAGGTTGTGTGTTTGAGTGCAGCTTTCCCTTGCTATGTGTTGATGTGCCCCTGGGCAAGGCAGTTAACTCCGAGTTGCCTACCGAGCTGTGTATCGGTGTATGAATGTGCGCACGTTAGAGAGAGCCATTGGGTCAATGTGGCTCTAGTGTACAGTGCTTTGGGTGGTCAGCATGACTGGAAAAGCTCTATATAACTTCAGTCCATTTACCATTGAACAAAAAGAGTTATGTGAAGAACTAAAGCTATGTTTTTAGATGGAATATGGTATGATGTCACACACCATCTCTCTGTGCTGTTTTTCAGTCTCGTTTCCAAAGCTGGGCCGGCAGTGCGTGCATGTACGTCCATGTTAACAGCTGCCACTCGGGACCAATTATTACCACAAAAAAACAAGGACAAGGAAAAGACAAAATGAGGATTAACATTAGCCTCGGATTACCAAGGTGGAGAGCACTTCGAGAGCAAAAGCAGCTTCAGTTTGACTCAGAGCTAGATTTTCTCCTCCTGGATAGGTGAGTAACAGCATGAAGTCACATGTTTGTTTTCGTTAGTGTTACAGTCTTGTTAGAGTTGTGTTGCGGTGTTTATTCGATTCAATGTAATGCAACAGTTGTGGAACTTGGGTTAATTGTTGGACTTTGATAACCAATAGGCTGAGCGTTATCCACCGTGATCCTTGCGTACTTTCAGGGCATTCTTTTTTTGACAAACATGCTACATCTCTGCTTTACTTCTTTTTTTGTCTCGGTCCACTGTTTATATCTGGACGCACTGTATATACCTCATCTACCTTTTCCTCCTTTTGGCACTTTCTTTTGATTATTGAGCCGATGTGACATGTGAATTTCTCCACTGTGAGATCAATAAAGTCTATCTTATCTTATCTTACATTGAAACAGATAACTGGTGCTTAGATTTAGAGAGGTGTGGCTTGTCACACATCTTGTTTTGGTCCACAGAGTGCTCAAGAGCCCACCTAGTTTAGAAATTTTGCTTATTGCTCCCTTAAACAGACTTGTCTAAACATCATGATATACAGAGAACACCTGCTTTCTTACCTAAAAGAAGCAGTTCTACCCTGTTTTTGTTAAATATGTTCCACAACAATAAATGATCATGCAAATAGAATGAAAGAAGAAACATGTTTTTTAAAATATTCAGCAATGACTGTTTTAGCTGTAACACTATCCTGGGGGATAGATCATTTACCATTACCGTTTCTAACATAGAAAGGATTCCTGGATTAAAGTGTGCCTTCTGTGCTGCTTTTGTGTCTCTGGTCTGTCTTCTGAAACCCCTAGTTGGTTATGGCAGATGGAAATTCACACTGAGCCTGGTTCAGTTGGTTCTTTCTGTTAAAGGGGAGTTTTCCTCTCCACTGTCGTTACATGCGTGCTAGGTATGAGGGATTTCGTCAAAGCGAATGACAATGCAGACAGCAGTACACTTCGGCTACACACTCTTTCAGGAGGAGTGAATGCTGCTTTTCAAGACTCAACACAATGTGCTGGGATTCCATAGATAGGAAACATTTTTACCAATCTGTCTGTGTGATTTGATTGAATCTGACTTTGTAAAGTGCCTTTAGATGACATCTGTAGTGAATTGGCGCTAATTGAATCGAGCTATGGGCTTGCGCCAGAGTTTACTTTCAATTGGACATGCCCAGAGGCATCTTCACCGGAGACTCAAACACCCTAGCTCACTGAATGCAGAGAAGCACCAGGGAAAAAAGAGCTTTGCTTTTTGGATCAGCTCATTCTTCACCACTGCAGGCTGGAGCCTGTATAACAACAGACGTGACCCAAATCTATCCCTCTATCTCCAGCTCCATCCTACTATCACACATGACCTATACAAAAAGATACTTGAACTTCTTTGCAGAAACGGATCCCCATCCTGAAGGGAACAGTCTATCTTTTTTGTTGAGAACCATGGCCTCAGATTTGGAGAAGCTGACCCTCATCACAACTGCTTCACAATCAACTGAGTGTGAAGTGGTCCTTAGCATCCAATACATCCAAAAGCTCCCTATTTCTCACAAAGTAAAACAAATAAGCCAAAAAGCTAAAGGCTTACCAGAAAAAGTATATTTTTTTAGAAAGGATATGACTGTACCAGTTAGGTTTGCTAACAAGACCTTTGTCTTCAACCATTAACTTGTATATATGTGTGTATATGTGTGTATATATATGTGTGTGTATATATATATATATATATGTGTGTATATATATATATATATATATATATATATATATATATATATATATATATATATATATATATATATATATATATATATACACACACCAAAGTTTTAAAGAGTCAAATGGGATGTTAAAAGTTACTCATCAATAGGTGAATATGACCCCCAAAAAGGCAACAAATCTGCAATATAAATGCTGAAAACATGACAATCAAGGTGTTATGATGGCTCTCGGAAAGTTTAGACTTCAATCTGGTCGAAATGCTGTGGTGGAATCTAAAAGAACTGTGCACAAACACATAACCACAAACTACAATGAAAAGATCAACATGGCCATAAACAGGCTGATAAAATCAAACAAAAAACAACTCCTCAAAGTTCTTTCAACCAAATGTGGTTTTAAGCAACAGAATTATGCAATGTATTTTTTTATTATTATTTTACATTATTACAAGTGGTTATGTTGAAAAGATCAAAAAAGGCATAGCTTTAAACAGTTTTAAGAACCTGTCAAAAATGGGTGAAAATAACTAATCTACATTTTAACCAAACTGTTAGATTTGACTGAACTAAATGTTAGGCCCAAGCTGTGCAACAAATAAAAGATTCTATTAAGGGTGTCCAAAACCCAAAATAAGTCTTGGTATGGATTTAAAGTTGCGGTTTTTGGGCACTGTAAGCCTGTCAGCGGTTTCTGTTGTAATGAGGCCCTGTGCGGCTCAGAACGGCATATTCATTCTCTCAGTGGTCCTCTCTGCTCGGCCCTTTCATCTCATTTGCTAATCCTTCCTTTGCAGATTCCCAAGGTAAGGTAAAGTGATGGAACACTGTAGTGGTCGCAGTTCACCGGTTCGTGTTAGGGAACACTTCTGATATGGGCTATTGTAACTTTGTCTCACGAGGGAAAGCTGACTTCAGAGTTTTCTTGCCTACTGCATGTTAAAAAGAAGATGGCAATCCAATTACATTTTTTTCCCCTCCCAAGTACTTTTTGGAAGTTTTTCTTTTGACAGGAAGCAACTAATCTCGTTATATGTGCGGGACAGGGGGAACATATTGCCATACAGCTAAAGTTAACCCTGTATAAGTCATTCTAATAATTAACAAAGTTGCAGATGATGTGAATTGTTCAACATTAAAAATGAAAATTCATCAGAAGCTTAAACTACTGTTAAATAATAGTAGCGTACTAAAAGATTATACTCACAAAACACTTGAAAATATTCCACCCTAAACCTGCAAACATTGTTTGTTTTTTATAGACAAATATTTTATATTGTACACATTAAAGGCTAAAGTTCCACAGTACATCATTAAAATGTTTTGCTTAGAATTTTCATTCCCCACCCCCATTGGTTTAAACAACAATCTTTTGGGATTTTATATGGTGTAGTAAAAAAAAATATTCCACAGTGACACCACGAACATGAAAAATTACAAAAATAAATAAATAAACACTACAAGGCTGAACTGCTCCTGCTTCTTCACATTGGACATTCTGCTGCTGTGGCAGTGATGTTGTTTAAAATGAGGCCAATACACTGAGCTGGCTCATTTAGGTGAACAATGGGAGCAAGTTCCTATCTGAGATTTGCTCTTCTTTTTACTAGTCATTTTTAGTTTGTATTTAGTAGAATAATAGTCACAGTGTAATTTGATATTTCAATGAATACCATATTATAGTTTGTGTGAATTTTAAAGCTAATGAGGCTGATGTTTTTAATGTTACAAATAAATTGTTCATCTGGACACATCAGGCCATTTTTTTTTGGAAAATTAAAGGCTGCTGTAAACTGAAAAGCCTTTTGAAACAAACCTTACCAACTTCAAAGAGAAGAAAGTTCACAATTTTGCTCTCAGAGGGCATATTATACATTTTTGTTTGGGTTATTAAGTTGAGAACGTAAGGGAAATCAAAGAGTAGAAAATAGCCAGGGCAAAATTTTATTTTCAACAACTTTACATACAAACTGAACAGCTAAAAACGTACAATATAGTATTAAACAAGCAAAACAGTTTCAAAAATTGTGCTAAAAATAATAAGTAAAGTACTGGGACACTGATGACACAGGAGGTGAGAGGGACACAAGGAAAATATTTCAAGTTGATTTGTTGGTTTCAGTAAGCGTTGTGCTAGACAAGCAAAATTGGTTGGATTCCAACATGGACTTTTTTTCATCCAGTCAGAAGGACAATCTCTCTGGGCAATGCAGTTCAGACGAAGATTAACACAACAAAAGTACAGATTGTGTGTGCATATTTTCCTGAGAAAGAATGTGCTTAAATAATGAGCCAGGGATATTTATGGATTGTGGGATGCTAATGGTTTTCCAAACATCTGTTCGTGTTAGTTGTGGCTTCATAACGATGACCACACAGATGTCTCCACAACTGAAAATTGCTTTAATTTATATCATTTAGACAAAAAAAAAAACACAGCCTACCTTCGACCTTCTCCTGGTGTAAAGTTAGAAACACAATTATAAAGTCATATCCGTCTCATCAAAATAAAAGTATTTCAAGTTCCTTCAGAAATGCATAATTCTCTTTTCCTCTCTACGTTGTGGCTTGCTATATGTTGCAATTTTGGTGTGCATTGAAACCGAAAACTAGATAACTTGATAGCAAAGTTTTCAAATATAGTTTTAGAACATGACTAATAAACTAAACAATCCTCCAATTCAGAGTGTGTTGAATAAAACTTTCTAAAGTTCTGTATAATGATGTAATCAAAATTTTTAAAAAGATTAATAGGTGTAAAAGGAATAATAAGTAATAATGACTCCTAGTGGCTAAAATCAGAACAACACATACACGTTGCCTGTCACAGTGACCAGCCACTTACTTAACAGTCCAAAGTTGGTATGAACTCAACTGAATTTTTACTTCCACCGGATAGGTAAATGATGTTGTATTTTGTTGTATTTCTGGTCACTTCTCTTACTGGCTTCCATGTTTGCAGCATAGGTGCTGTCAATGTTAGATGTTTCTATCACTTTCTACAGTATGTATTTTTGCATTTAATAATTTTATATTTACTTTGTTCTTTTATGTCAGAGCCTCATGGGACCCACTAGAACATGGGGAAAAGTAAAAGTGAAGTACAAGAATATTCTACAAAATCGTAGCCTTTAATTGTTATACTTTATTTTAAAAAGCCACTTGTTATGGCAACAGATCCAATATCGGTGTCATTCCTTAGACACTGGAAGTAAAGGACGCGTGCAAACTGGGAATTTTAACAAAAAATGATTTATCTCTAAAAAGATGAAGTTTTTTCTTTTCCAAGTTATCCACAGTTTACATGGTCAAAAACTGTATTGCTCCGTGTCTAGACAATCCATCCATAGTTTTTTCTAATACAATATTCGTCTCGACAAGGAAGCAAGACTTTCAAAGTAAAACAAAACTTCACAGTAAAATGGCCTGAACAAATCTTCTTACTGAATATGATAAAAATAAAAAGCAATCCATTGTACAAATAATTTAAATATTTTCTATTTATGGCTCTAACACCACTTTTTCCTCTTTAAAAGCCACTGTTAAATGATGTGCTTGTCTGTTTATAACTGCCACCAAGAATAATCTCTCTACAATTACACTGTCGCACTGCTCTGAAGGATCCTGTCTATTGCGAAACACGTGATTAATCCGAAAAGCTCTGAAATTATTCTTACAACTTTCGCAAAAGGTTGCAGTCATAAAAATGAACAAGACATGGCTGTGACAGACTAATCCTGTTTACATGAAATAAGCCTGCTCTCGTGCAGGCTTAAGCTTGCACACATGTTGCTATGACAACAAGTGCAGGATGTCTTTTGAAGAACCAACCAATTCAGATCATGCCAAATTGTCAACAATCAAATCCAGCTAACTGAGTTAGCGACGTACAGCACTTTCTTCCTCTCCTCTTTAATGAGTAACTTTCACCTTAGATGTCTCACCTGTTTCCCTGATTTCAGCCAATTGAGCATATTTGCGAGAATGAATGAAGCAGAGACCACAAGCCATGTGCGCATATACAGCACAATGCAGATTTTTTTATCTTAAAATGAAGCGTAGAAGAAGATTTCTTCTAAATAAATACATTTTCCTGTTAATAATGTAAGATTCCGTTTTTCCAAAAAAAGTAAAAAACAAAGCAACTGGACTTGTTTTTCGTAGTTGAAGACGTTTCGCTTCCTCTCCAGGAAGCTTTCTAAATTCAAAAAGTCTGGAGTAATGTGGAGTAACAAGCTTTATACTACTGCCAAACAAAGGCCTTGTAATGGCTTAGATAACATGCAAATTCAACCGAAACAGGTCCACCCCTTAGTAATGGGCGGTCATTAAAGCCATTAAGCTTTTTTACAACTTGGAGTTGCCTATGTGCCTTGCCTAGACGCACATCGACATGTGACGGTAAAAACTGAAATCAAACGTACAGCCTTCTGATTGGAAGGCTATTCTACCCACTAAGTTATAAAAACTATTATTTCTGGTAAGGAATAAATTTGGACACCCCGACATTTTTACATTCTGAATGGCTAAATTTGCACAGTGGAGTACCAATTCAGTTGTAAATGATTATAGCATCATCACTCATCATGACGAATACCATACCATAACAATTTTATTTATAAAGCAATCTAAACACCCACAGGACCAACGTGCTTTACACAATCATACAACACAAATGAGTAATCATAAAACAATAACCAAAATGGTAAATGAAAGTAGTAATACAATTAAAGAAAGTAAAACATGATAAAAACAAAGTCAACATATCAGATTGTATCAAAAGCCAAGGAAAAGAAATGGGTCTTAAGAAGAGTTTTAAAATCAGAAAGGGAAGAGGCATGTCTAATGCCGAAGGAAATGTCATTTCACAGCTTGGGAGCTGCTACAGAAAAAGCTCAGTCCCATCTTTGCTTGCGCTTCGGCAACCTCAGTAACAACTGGTCAGCTGATCTAAGGGAACGGAAGGATGTGTAGGGAAGTAGCAGCTCAGACAGGTAAGGTGGGGCAAGGCCATTCAGAGCTGTGAAAGCAAATAAAAGGACTTCAAAATGAATTCTTAAATGTACTGACAGCCAAAATATGAATGTCACACTAATGCAGGCAGCTGGAACATGTCTCTCATTTTATTGCCATACATATATATTAAATTACACATGTACTACACATGCTGACATTACATTGTGCAGTGTACAGCATGAAGTCAAATGTTTGTTTTTGTTGGTGTTACAGTCCTGTTAACAAATTAAAAGTGGTGTTTGCATGCAGAAAGTACAAATTTAAATGACGTTTAAAAGAAATACTAACAACAAAGCATCTTTCCTGGCTTTTGCCATATTGGAATCTAACCTTTTGGTGGATTTTTTTGGGTTTATTTTGGAATAGATGGAATTTTATTTTGGAATCCCAACTTCTCAGCCTGCGTTAACTGGAAGGCTTTTTACTCCCATTGGCAGCTCCTATTTTCGATTTCCAAGGCAAATGGAATGCAAAATAAGAAAACAAGATCAGCCAGAGAGTGTTGGATTAGACTAAGGTTGAACAGAATATAGATTGTTGTTTCTCCTCTTCAGTTAATAAAAAACATATTTTAGCAACATGCTTAAAACATCAACACTTACATTAAATGGTGGAGACAAAGAGTACCACAACTCTTTCAATTAATTGACTGGGAATTCATGGGGAATTTTAGAAGTGAAATAGGTTTGACTATTGTAAGCAGTTTGATATTATTGTGAATTTTCTGAAATGCACAGATTTAAAACTGTTACTTCAAATACATCGATAAAGCCACAATTACATTTGTATAAATGTCCCTTACCAAGGAACAGAGACACTACATGCTTTTTGCAGCTATCAACAACTCTCCTGCACATTTCTGGCAAGATATTCTACCACCCTTCTTATCAAAACTGTTATAGCTCATTTAAATATGTTGGTTTCATGCCTTTAACATAGTCCATAAATGTTTTAATATAGGTTAAAGTTGGGGCTGCTCAAGGTGCTAAATGTTATCTCACATTATCTATTAAAACCCTGCCATACAGCCTACCTATTGTCTGTGTCTTTTTTTTAGCTGGCTGGCTGGTCCACCTGCTGCTCTGCTCCACTCAACTAATTAGTGGAGCAGCTTCACCTGCACTGACTAATAACCTGAAAGTCATTCCACCTGTATCTCTGCCTATTTATACCTGCCTCTCACAGCCAGTCAGTGCTAGATTGTCCTCAAGCCTTGCATGAGTTTTGTTCCAGCGTCAGTGGTGCATCACCTGTTTCTGACAAGGCGTCTAGTTTTTCTAGTATCCTGCTTGCCTTACCTTCGCTGGATACCTCATCAGTAGTAGTAGTAGTAGTAGTGCTTCACCTTTAGGCTTTATGCCTGTTCAGCCCATACTGGCTGTCATCACCACTGTGAGCAGCTTGTTTGAAGCTCTTCTTATCTGCTCATTGTGGACTCTTTCCTGTCATCACAACTATTTTGTTTATTTAGGGTTCATTTACAATAAACCTTTTAAGCACAACACATGTCTGGTCAAATCATCGGGTTACCTGTCTGGTGCATGACAAACCAGCTTTGATGCATTTTGCAATGGTTGAATCATTGTCATCTGAAAACACCTAATTGTGTCCAAGTTTCAACCATCTGACACAAGATTCCACTCTTTTATGAGAGACAGTTGATCAGGATGCTTAGTAGCCACAAATGTTCAAGTAACCATACCCTAGTAGACGATCACAGTCTCAACTTGTAACTGTAATTGTACTCCAAAACCAATCAATGAGGAAAACCGGGATACCCAGGGGTTTGATTAGTTAGTGTTGGGTTCCTGAGATCCTGCAGTTTTGTTTGTTTTTCTGTTTTTATACTGTTTGTTTGTCAGTCTGTTAGATTTGGTTTCTGTCAGTCATTTTCTCTTAATTATGATTTATGTAGTTCTGTTAGATCCCTACTTATATCCTGCCTGTTCTTGTTAGTGAGTTCTTTTGGTAATATAGGTTAATTCACCATGTTTTCCTGTTAGGTTTTACTCACCTTCTGTCTCTGCCATACTATTGCTCTCTCTCACTCAGCTTAATAACCTCTACACATTTCACCTGCAGTAATTGTTCCACCCATATTCCCCTCTGTGTACCCCTCTATTTATTCAGTCAGCTCAACCACTCTCATTGTTAGGTCCTCCATTATACAACCCTGGCCAGTTCTCTGTTCAGTCGCACTCCCAGTCCCTGTATCTTCTGCCTGTCTGTAAGTTTTATTGTTTTTTTTCCACTAAATCATGGCCTTCTCAACATGAGACTCCCAGATGCTTGCAATTTGGTCCATGTAAACAAAATCTGATATTGAGGTGTTCTAGAATACTCACACGCAGACCAAAAAAAGCATGTTTCAGCTGCATCATAAAAACCCTACAAGTTATATAATGTTCTTGCAAAGGATGAGTGTACAGTATTCAAACTTCTGAGGTGTACTGCAAGTCGTTTTGATAATGCATCAGTACTCAAATGTACAGAAGTCACAACCAATCAGAAGAAAAAAAGCTGTCAATAACTGGGACAACTAAAATATTACAGAATCTAACCAAGAATACAAATTCTATGTCTGTGGGAAGCACGCCAACTATAGACCCCATTTTACAGGCTAAAGGACAGATAGGATATGGTGCCAAAATCTTTCTTTTTTGTGCATTTCATCACTCGTCAGACTTGTTTTGTAGAAAAAAAATGGATTTATTCAATAACATGGAAGTGGTCATATTGTTAGGGCTCATCAGTTTAAGTTTAAGGGTGCGTCTGTCTCTGTGAGAAAGGCTTTTAGTGAAGAACAGACGGCACATCGGAGTCTGTCCCGGCCTTATGGCTCTCTGTGACACGTCATTAGTCTGCCTAATTAGATAATAATGACTCTACTTTCCATTACAGGCTGGTGTAGTACACATGGCACAGACATCTCCAGGCCACCTAATCCATGCCAAGACATCTCAGTTTGACTGACAAAGTAATTCAGTGACTACTTGTGCTCTCACATCACTTTCTTTTTATGTCATTGTAATTACTCACAAAATAGGACATCTTTTTTGTCTTATTTAATCTTTTTGTATTCTTAACTGCTGTAAGGATCAAGCTGAAATGCTGTTTTGACAGGACAAGAGCAATAGTGGTGATTTAGAACAATCCTGGACAGTACAAATATACATGTTACACTGTACAGCCTGTGTTGAAAGAAAAACATGACAATAGAATGCATAGTTTTCAAAACAGTTGAGACAATGCAGTGAGGTGTTTCCCCCTTACATATTTCTTTTGATTTTGCCTTTGTCAAATAAATGTTTGTATCCAATCTAAGATCCAAGTAAATCTAAGTAAATACAAAAAAAAACTGTTTTAAATGATGAATTATCAATCCATCCATAACCTATATGTGCTTTTATTTGCAGGGTCACAGGGGAGCTGTCACAAGGTGAAACGTATGTTACAACTTGGGCAGGTCATCAGTCCATCATAGGAACACACAGGACAAACCATTACATATCCACACACACCTAGGGACAATTTAGATAAACCTGTTAACATAACTGTCACATTTTTTATTGTGGGACAAAGTCAGCGTACCCAGAGAAGAAGTGAGAACATGCAAACTACATGCAAAAAAGACCCCATACCAGGATTCAAATCCTTATTGCTGCGAGGCCAAATTGCTACCAACTGTATTATTTGACTTATGTCCAGGAAAAGCTATCCAAAAACAAAAATTGGCACTATGGGAAAAATGTTTGTGCAATCCTGTACCTGATAGTTGGCGGTACCGACTTTGGCAATAACAACTGCCATCAAGATTTGCGATAACTTGCAGAGCCTAATACACTACTGTGGTCCACTCTTCTTTGCTGAATAGTTTTAATTTAACCTGAAAGGAGAGTTTTTAAGCATCAATAGACTATTTAATGTTATTCCATAGCATACGTATCAGATTTAAGTTTTACCTTTAAAGTAGCATTGCACCAGTGGATCAAGTTTTGAAGTTAAATATTATTTATTTTCTTTCTCATGTGTGCCCGTACGAATGCCCAATGTGTAGTTATCTTTTATTTACCACAGCTGGCTCTCTGGGCAAGCACATGCGTGTGACACTTTTTACAGGCTCTAGTTTAAACTGTTTGAACTTTTGTTCAATTGTTACTTTGTCTCTGCAGCCACTGAGGTCTTAGAGAACACCAACTGTTTTAGAAGATGGACCACAAAATACCAGCAACAAGCGCATCTCAGACCCCATCACGGACTCCACACAAGAGTAAAAAAAATCTATAATGCCACTAAAAGCGCAAAATTGGAGTCTGATCGGCAAAGTAACTAAATCAGAGTAAATAACTGGGGAGTTTTCAAGCAATGATGGGACCTCCGTTCTGCTCTGGGAATGAAAAGGGACCAGCAGTTGGGCCTCTTTTTGCTAAAAAAGTAAGATGCTATGACAGAGATCTTTTACTTCAGACAAAATTGCTGAAACATATTATGTGTAATGCTAAATCATTAACATGCAAAGGTACTGTAGATGGTAGCCATTGTATAGTTAGTTACATGGTGCCGTGTCAAATGAGTTATCCCCAATATAATTTGTATGTGCTGTGTCAGGAGCACATATTCAGCAGGAATATCGAATCCAGTGAACTCCACCTCATTTCCATCCAACTAGATGTAGAGCTGTTCTGACTAGCCATTGGGAGCACCCAGAGTTTTCCCTGTGGCCCGTTCAGCTTTCACAAAGGTTTGGGTCGCTCTTGATGATAATGCATGGCATTCATTCGCTGGCTCGCTCTTCTTTTTTCTGTTATTGGTGACTTGAGCCATGATTCCCTTTCTACTTCAGTCTCATAGACTGTGCAACTGCCTACAGAAGAAGACTGACTCCCTCACCTAAATGGAGAATGAATCGTGCTTTAACGATGAAGTCACCAATAACACAGAAAAAAGATGAGAAATTGCTTTTTTGAAAATTAATAAATTAGTGGAGCAGGGGCCTGAAAAGTCACTGGGAACAGCAGTGTTTCTGTGGCAGAGATCATCAGCCTCCTCGGAGAATGAAAGGAGGGGGTGTTTCTGTTCTTTCCCTCTCGCAACTGCAATCTGCGGGAATTTCAGCCCCTTCCTATGTTGACCAACTAAAAGGGTAGCCACGTATGTTTTTCCCCTAAATAAAATTACTATTGACTCAATGTGAAACATTTATTTTCAAAATAAAATATTATTTCCATATAATATTATTTAACAAAATTATATTTTTAACTTTCTTAACTCAGAAGACATTTCGTCTGTAAAAAAAAAACCTGTGAAGTCCTAACGGTTAGCTTTTCTTTCTCTTCTCCCATGCACATGCACAACACTGGTGTAATTTCAACATGCCGCCAGATACGTCCACAAAAAATCCTGGAACTTCTGCAATGCACCTCTACCTATAGCACTCCAAACAATTAATGTTATTCCATTCTTTATTCAGTTAAAAGTGTCCTTCAGGAATTTCAGTTGAAGACCAGAATTCATGGTTCCCTTGTCTAAATTGTCCAGGTCCTGAAGAAGGAAATCAATCCCCAACCATCATTCTAGACCCAACATTGTTGACTGTTCACATGAAGTTCTTTTTCTGAACCGCATTAGTTAAACTCCTGATCTTCACCTTCTAAACAATTTCTCAAAAGCCGTAGGGAGCATCTATATGTCTTTGGCAAATGTGAGACAGCCTTTATGTTCTTGGAACTCTCCCATGAATGCCATTTTTGCCCAGTTTCTTTCTTGTTTGAAGATAAACTCCTTAACTGAGGGAACTGAGGCCTGCAATACTTTAGATGTCATTCTGGGTTCTTGTGTGATCTCACTGATAAATTGCTAACATGCCCATGGAATATTGTATGTAGGTCAGAAACTCCTGGAAAGGTTTGCCACTGTTCTGTTTTCTCCATTTGTGGATAATGGGTCTCACTGAATTTTGTTAAGAGTCTGAGAAATATAAACTATTTTCTAGTCTTTTTGGTTAGTTTCTTTGGATTCATGTATGACATGTTGCCTTTTTTTATTTTTTGTCTACTTCACTTTGTCACACAGGTTGGATTTCCTGATTGTACAGGCCTGGCAGTAAACATGGCTGGGTGGAAAAGAACTCACCTTATCAATAACTCTTGTTAATTACAGTTAATTCATGAGATAATGAATGGGAGAAATATATGTTTTGCACCTAGTATCTGGTTGATCTGTATAGCTTTTCATGAAATCTTCATTTGAAAACTGCTTTTTGTGTTTACTCAGGTGCTTTCTCTGAAATCAAAAGAAATGCTTGATGATCTGAAACATCTAGGTGTGGCAAAAACTGTTTTGACAGCAATTTAGTATTTCAGTGAAAATAACACATTTCAGAATATGCTTTATCAAACACAGTCATAAAAAGAGAATGAAGTTCAAGCTTAGTTTAACTTGCTGTATCCTTAATCACACACACAAAAAAAAACTTCAGGGGCTTCTCGTTTCCTGAGCACATCTTGCCCATGTGAAGTGTAATCATCATTTTATGAACTGATTAACAATGGAAGGAAAAAGAGATTAACACCCTTATAATGAACAAAAACATACAGATTAACAAGGGATAAAAGGAAGGCCAGAAAACACAAGTAACACCACTGGGAAAAATAATCCTATCATCAGATAAACTGGTCATGAAGAAAGTTACCACCTGGGAGAGCGGTAGCAACATTTCTCCCCCCTCGTTAAAAACAGTGCCTTTAGCAAAGTATTCATAACACTTGAACATTGTCACATTTTTTCACAATACAACCATAAACTTTAGTGTAAATTATTGTGATTGTTATATGATTGGTGATATCAAGCTAGTAGTAATAGTCATGAAGTGGAAGGACTATGAAATATTGTTTTAAAGCTTTTATAGAAATGAAAATCTCAAACGTATGTAGTAGATTTGTATTCAGCAACGGTCATTAAAGGGAAAATATGCAACTAATTTTGCTTTTAACTAGCAAACAGTCTCCAAGAAAAGAAAAACAAGTAATAACTGAGAGAAAATAAGTCTATATTGGCACAGTGAGCCTCATATTTAACAGTGAGCATTGACACTTCCTTCTTTTTCTACTTCTACTGTCTATGTTTGGCTTCTGGATAGATGAGTCTGATAATCGCCCTCTCTCTACAGCGCTGAGTCCGACATGTGGTTTTTGAATGTACAGTCTGAGCAGTGAGATTGCATCAGAATCGAGTCGTACAGTGTAACAACAGATATGGAGAGCTGTGAACTTTTAAACCCTGCGGTTTTGTTGTACAGTTTGAGCTGTATCTGAGTATAATGATTGAAAATATCGCACAGGGTATGCCCACCATTATAGAAATATAGGGACCTACATTTAAACCAAGAGCAACTCAAAGCACAAACAATAGTAAAAATCATGTCTTTTGATGCTTAGACCTAGGCTGAGATGTTGTGGGACAAAGCATAAATATCTGGTGATGGTAGAAGTGAATAATGTAATCTGTAGATATGATTTTGTTGCTGGACAACATGGGTGAAGGGTTTTCATTGATACAACTGAATACTAAGGAATGTTTGTGCTTTGAATTGAATGACCTAAAAATGGTTGGTTGAAAGGGATCAAATTGGCCGACAGTAAAAGGAAGATATGATGCATGTAATGAGGGACAGTCTTCCTGGTTGAGATTGTTGTACAAACTGTACAAACTAATTATTACACGGGAAAAAGAAGGAACAATATACAAGACATATCTAAGACATGTCATGACTGGGATGTGTAATTTGGCAGGACACGGGAATACTTATGCCAGCCAATTCAGGGACAGCTGAAATCAGAATCACAGGAGAGACAGACAAGCAAAAAATTAAAATAGATTAAACTGGCATTTTGTCAGAATACAGTGGAAATTAACTGAACTTGTATGTTTTCAAGAAAACTCATTAATCCTTAGAGAGCAGTGAGTAATCTGAGGATGAAGATCAGGAGGAAGGGAGAGGCTGCAATCATGAAGAGAAGGATAGGGCAGATTGTTTGGATACATTCATCAAACCGAATCAGCCAAATCCCAAAGTCATTGAGACAAACAGAACTTTGCATTTTCAGTGGTATAAACATCATCCATGGCTTTAGAACAATGACCAAGTAAAAGACATTCTTTGCTTGTCTTGTGTTAAAACATGCAAATTCAAAAAACTACTCTGTCTAAAAAAGCAGAGCAAGCATCAGTCAAAGCCATCAACATGCAGTTACTGTTTATGCACAACAAGGGAAACAAGTCAATGCTCTGCTTTCCAGTGCTGTTGCAAAACAGCAAGAAGAGGCACAGTACTGCTTGCAAAATGTAGCGGGCTCAGTGATGTACCTAGCCAGCAAAGGACTAGCATTTAGAGGACATGATTTGAAAGATGCCAACTTGATACAGTTATTAAAATTTAAATCTAAGAGTGATGCTCCTCTCTCTCAATGGCTTTCACAGTATCAGGACTACACTTCTCCAAAGGTTGTGGGAGAAATGGCTAAATATATCCAGTCTTTATGTGCTTTGCAGTTTTCTATAATCATTGATGGGACAGAACACATCTCAGGTACAGAGCCGGAATCAGTCTGTTTTCGGTTTGTAGACCATGACCTACTACCTTAGAAAGTTTTTGTCGGCTTGTATCAGGTTCCTGGAACTACAGGTGCAGAAATTCTGAAAGCAGCCCTTGATGTACTGCAACAACTCAATATACCATATCATTCCATACCATTTTTATTTATAAAACGCTTAAAAATAGCCAATGGATGACCATTACATGGTCAGACCTACGATGGAGCTGCAAACATGTCTGGAAAATATTCAGGAGTTCAAGCAGAGCTGAAGAAAATGTAACCATTGGGACTGTTTGTTCACTGTGAAACCCACTGCCTCAACCTCTTCACTGAAGCTGCTTGCCAGGCCAGTCCGGTCATATGTGGTGCTTCGTAATGGGTCCATGAGTTAGGCACTCCAAGCAAGCAGTCAGGAAAATTTAAGTCATTATTTGCTGCTACTGCATCAAGTGCAACAAGATCAAATGTCTCTTAGACTGTTATGTGCTACCTGATTGACAGTCCGTGATAAAGCTATTACTGCTGTTCTAAGTCAGTATGATTCTGTTCTGTCAAGCTTGGAGCATATGGCATCAAGTAATGTTTAATGCGCGACCTGGGCATAAAATCTATATTCTACTACTGCTTAGTTTTGTTACTTTTTTGTCTTGCCAGATGCAGTTTTGTTTTAATAAAGTGAATTGAACAATTATGATTTCATCTTGATATATCCTTTTTTTTTACAGCAAATCTGGCCGGGCACATACAGGAAACTTTAAGCTTCTTTATATTGCATTTCTGAAATAGCAAGATAGGACACTTGAAAAAAGAAAAATAGAAAGTGACCACTTCAGTCTCGGAGTGCGACATTGGTATTAGCTAACATACTTAAATGGCTGGGGTGAATAGCAGGGACAAAAAAATCCTGACTGAGACATTCTATGTACTTTGGAAAACTTACTAGCTGTAAATGTCTTCCCCCTCAACCCCATTTCCTGTCAGCCTGCTGTCAAATAAAGGTCACTAGTGTAAAAAAAAACTATCAAATTAATTTGAATATTGCTGTAAAAGAAATATTGATATGAAAGAATTACTTTTCATTGGATATATTCATCTCTAAGCTCAAATCACAATTATATTTACCTCTCAGCTTATGTGAGGAAATGATGACGAATCAAATGCTTTTATAGCTCTGTATAGGGAAGAGCTTGAGGGGAAGAAATGCATGGTTATTTAGTAGCCTACCTGCTTTTAGGTAATAAAAAGGAAGCTACCAGAAGGATTAAATGCTTTTTTCCCCTCCAGGAGAAGCAAGACCACTGTGAAGAAAGGACATATATGTGACAGCTGCTGGTAATGGTTCACCCTGGAGACTGGTCCACTGGAGCAGGTTATAAATATGCTCTTATGTCACTGGAGATGTAATGCACTGCTCTTAGATTGAGAATATTAAAAGGTGTCAGCCACCTATGGGAAACTGTGTTTTTTACAAGCAGGTGAAATCTGAAATACTAGATTTACTAGAGCTGAGGAAGGACTGGTTATTAGTGTTAGTGAAAATGTGTCTAATTAAGCCTAAGGTTCTCTCAGTCCAGGATGAAAATCCTAAGGTTCCAGATCTACTTCCACTGTCTGTGTGTTTACACCTAAAGTGTAACTACTCTTGTTCTCCAAATGTTTGTGTTTATGAATTCAAAAGTTCTGTGTGTTTCCGATTAACTTAGATTGAATTGAATTTCCTTTTAAATTAATGTCATGGTGCAGCTTTGCCTGCTGCACCGTGGACATTTCAGGGCACTCTCAGCCTCCCATACTGCTCCAGATCCCATGCTCCACTAATCATCTACACCTGTCAGCCACTAATGAAGCCAGGACTCTTTCCACCTGTCATCACTACTTTTTAAACCTCCCTCAGTTAGCTCTTCCCTGTCAGATCGTACTGTTTACCTCTGCTAACGTCTGTTACTGCTGCCCACCTCATCCAGTTCTCGTCCAACCCGAAGTCCCTTCATCTCTGCCTGCCTGCAGTGGTTTTGGTTCTGATCTCACTCCAGTATTGCAAGTATTCACCTAGTCGTGCTGCTTAATACTGCTGGGCTAGTTCTGGTTCCAAGTCTCCACTGTGCCGTGCTGTTGTCAAGTTCTGGTTCTCGAGTCTCAATTCTGCCGTGTTGCTGGTCCTGCTGCCTCCATGCTCTGGCTCCGTCCAGCTTGCCAGCCCCAGCCACTAACAGCCTCCTGCTTCTGTCTGGTCTGAACTCTGGTCTTCATCTTCTACTATTCATCATCTTCAATAAACTCACAAAACAGAACTCTGTGCGTGGTTGTGTTCGGGTTCATCACAAAATCAAGGGAAAAATACTGTTATCCTGAGTTCAGAGACTGCATGCTAGGTAAAAGGAACTAAGAGCTTAGCATGATAAAAGGAAATGGGAATTTGGAGAGCAGTAATGTATGACCTTAGAAAGTCAGTGTGGTTAAAACTGAAGTCATGACTTTAAGGTAGACTTTCAGAATTGTTGATCTACATATCTATTTAATTTTCAAAGTGCCATTTGTTGGGGACATACAGATGCAACCCTCCGAATCACAAAAAAACCCACCTTGTTCTACAATCAAAAAACAGTAAGCGAAACATCTTCTGTCATGTTGTTATATATAGATAATTCTTCATTAGATTCTTTAGGTGAAAAAGAAAAGCCATGTAATTCCCTTTGAACCTCCAGTGCAGCATTAGTTTGCTTTTATAAACATTAATTATGGAAAGGTTTCTGTAAAAAATAACACAGAAGTTTCTTAGCTATTGTTTTAATGCTGACAAACAATTTTGTCCTAATGATACATATAAAAAGTACACTATTTAGATATAGGGTCCATTCACACCAGCTTTGTTTAGCCTGCTTTAATTAGAATGATTTGTTTGCTCAGAAAGTTTGGTTCATTTGGGGAGGGGTGAAAATGCAATTTAACTATGATGAGGGCCAAAAAGCAAATTCAGGTCCACCTTAAAACCTAGCTCTCGACTCGGTTGAACTGAGCTCTGGTGCTGTTGAAATAAATATGGGAATGCCAAGCAAACCGGAGGCCATTCCAACAGCAGGAAGCAGACTATAGTGCAGGGCAATCTGGGTAAATACAACTATTGAAATAATCATATACTGTAAATACCTTGGTCAACATCAGTTCAATGAAGCTGTATGCACCACTGTTCTTGCACCGCCGCCTCATAGGCAGCCCTCTCACCCTATTGTGTAAAATATTACAATCTCTGTGGTCCTCTGCCTCTTCCTCCACTTATACTGAGCCCACTGTTTGGCACACTAATAGTTTGGTACACTTGCCAAAAGACAGCATTGCTATCACACAGCTGTAATCTGTTGCCATTCCATTTGCTTTACATTTTAGAGGAAAAGGATGTTGTACTTTGTTGCTGAACCAACCTCTTTTCTGTTTCTTGGTGAAGCGTCACCACAGCGCCACCACAGGCAAGTGGTTGAACAGCTTGGTCATTACGTTTGGTTCGTTTGACAAAGTGCAGTGTGATAGCAAATCGCACTAGCTGAAAATTTGCAACTTGGTCCCCATTCAAAGGGAATCTACAGGATGTCAGGACCCAGTCAGCAGAGCCATGCATTTTCTGCCAGTTCTGCCCCCCTCTGCTTTCTCTGCAGGTGTCCACAGTTGACTGGTGGGCGGGGCGCACACACCTGAGGCTGGTTCAGTAGCACCTGATCGTGCTATAAGAACAGCGTACGGACAGCAGGAGGATGCCAGAGTATTAACCATTGTGGTAAGCCTAAAGGCCACAGTCTTCTGACTGAGAAAGGAATCTTGAAAGTAACATCTTACCCCTGTGTCTCCCAGGCTTCCCCTCGTGAATCCAAATCGCCTCCTTGGTGGACCGCTCCCGTGCCTTCAATTGATCTGAAGCTCCAAGCTGTGGATCTCCAAGCCCACCTGGTTCCTCCTGCTGCCCCGAATCCCTGGCGCTGTTCGGACCAACCTCTATCCCCCGTCCCGCCGGTCTTTTGGGCACCTGCTTCCAGCCTCGACGTGCTCACTGAGTCCGCTCCGTCCCCCCTCCGATCTGGCGCCACGTCCAGTGGTAGGCTTACTATCTCAGTTAGTTCCCCGCTGTTTTGACCATCACCTCCTAATCAATCTCCTTTCCCTTCCAGTGACCAGACGGGTCTCACCCCTGTCGCTCCCTCGTCATTCCCTTAGGAACCGTCGCCCCCTAAGTCCTTCTAATAAACTGTCGAAACTGATCCTAGTTGTCGAGTGTTTCTGCATGTGGGTCAACTATATCATGCCAAACATGACACAGGACTATTGGGTGTGAAAACTACCATAAATTATCAACATCATCAAACTATCTTCACTGGCAGATCTTCCCTATCTTGGTTGATTTGGTGAGACTTATTTCTTTAAGGAAAAACATATATTACAAATGGTGCTTCTGGCATAAGCCTTAACAGTTTTTACATTTCCAGAATTTTAGTGAGTTTTCTGGCCTGTCAGAGGAAATTAATCAACAAATTTTGGGTTGTACAAGCATATTTGCATGTAATTTGACTGAGCAAACTAGCAATATGTATGACATTTTCTCATGCAACAAATTAACTTTTTAAAAGCATTTATAACTGTGTTTGAGGTGTAAGAAATTATTGATTTTTGCAATGCCCCCCCCCCCAGAGGCCACCTACTGAGGAGCTGAGGAGCTTGATCACTCCCTCAGCTACAGCTGGGTGAAGCGCAGCTAGAACGAACATAACAAGCATTTCACAACTAAGCCATATTTTGATAAATCCTGCAGATATTTCAGCTTTGCACAGCCACATTCATGCTTATAATACCGAAACTTTACCAACTTTAGTGCCTTCTTCATTCGGAGCAAGGAGCTGCAACCATGTGAGAGGGTCATGTGACAGGGGTGCTATTTGCTTGCCAACGAACTTCCCTCTAATGCAAATTTAGTGTACTGCATGTGACTACCTCTGAAAGCAAAATTGAGACTGCCGCAATGTTTAGATATGGTAAAACGTCTCTGTGCAGTAATTTTTGCATCAACAATTTTTCATTATCGACTTTATCGATGATGTCGACTAATCATTGCTGCCCTAGAGAACAAAATGTGCAAAAGATTCAAGGCAAACTCGCTGTGCAGTTCCCATTCTTTAAATGATGCTGGAACATAGCTTCCCCAGATGTAATGACTGTTCATATCCCATCAGTTGGATCTGTAAATATTTATTAACATGCCCTAATTACCATTTCAAAGCAAGTTATAATGGTTACAGTACCCTGGGAACAACTGAAGCCCTGTGTCTAAATCAAAGCAATTTAAGGGTCCGAGTTCTCACGATGACTGTCAATTCAGCCAAATAACTAAATCTAGGATAAATGTTGCTCTATCTGCCAGGTAGTGTAAGAAGTCCACCTGGCAAACAGAAAAAGGAAAGGACTCAACATGGAATCAAATAATCAATCATAACAACAGATAAGAGGGGCAGTGATTACTACACCAATGATTCAAACAATACAAAGTGCTAAATCATAGCAAATAACCCATACTGATGGGAAGTCATCCCACACAAGGCCAAAATATTCCTGTCAGTATTTCACAATTTAAATGCAAATTAGGTAACATGATTCTCACAGGCAAAAATCCCCTTTCCAAGACGATTAGTTTAATTGAACAGCTTAGATAGCAGGAGGACTGTTTGTGGTACCAAATAGGTTCTGGGAACTGTGGAAAACAGCAGCAGGTTCACAATGAGCACGTATTGTAGGTATACTTTAATCCAGATGTTACTGTTACATTTTTGGGGTAATTATTTTCTTAAGATACAGTAAGTATTCAGCTGAATGTTAAGATTATATAAGCAATATACAACTTAATTTGTAACAATAATAGAATGTGAAAATACTATTTGTCCCAATGTATAATTGGGACAAATAGTTATATAATATAGATGTATAATTTGTTAAATTATACATCTGTTCATGTCTCCATTTTTATACACACTTAATTATGTTGAGGGTTTGTGGGTTACTGCAGTCTATTCAAGCTTAAGTTAATTGTAACAAATGGCATGGACTTTCTTCAACTTAAAACTGCTGCAGTTCAAAGATACGTGTTTCTTTATCTCTCAAGAATACATAACCCAGTTGGTTTTTTGTGCTCTTCGTAGTATCTTCTATAAGCTTGAAATTGAAAAGGGGAGGCAGCTAAGAATTCACCCAAAACTACAGAAGCTCAAAACCCCAAAAAATAATTGCCAGCAAAGCCAGCATGAAAAATGGGCAAACTTTGAGGCCCCATCCACTCAAAGATGAACACGTTAAAATTTCATAATTCATGATTAAGAACAAAATCTGCATTTACATGAGAGAAGGCAGCACCACTGAAAACACTGCAGTAGGCATGATGGGCCTATTGGTGGCGCTGTGACACTGCCAAGAAACGTTCAAAAAACAACAGGCATGCACAAGCTACTCGTGAAGTAAACATAGCAACATGCCGGGTGATCAGCCACCAACTCATGTTCCATGTGATCTTCATGTGGGTTGGCAGGGGACACACCTTGTAGAATGGACTTGTTCTAAAGGAAGAATCGAAATATGCTACTTTCAGCCCCAACAAAGCCAATATTTGCCTTAGCATGAACGCAACACCAAACGGCATTATATTTTAGAGGTGAGCGGATCGATCCTAGGATCGATACTATCAATGCCAACGCTGGTATTGATATTGAACAATACTCGTTTAACAAGATCGATACTTTTTAGTCACTTTGCTCCTCCCCTCCCTCCGCTCTCGTCATTGTCTTGCATCGTCATGTGGCTCAGTGGCGCCAGCCAATCAGCATGCAGACTCAGCCCGGCCCCGCCCACTCAGCCCACTCTCTCGCCACCTGACACACAAACAACCGTGCTGCTGCTCCTCAGACTCTGAGAGAGAGAGAGGAAAAGAAGCGCTGTTTGGCCCTTAGCAATGGGGAGTCGTGGGGAGGACCTGTTTCGGTTTAATTTGCATGTTATCTAAGCCATAACAAGGCCTTTTTGGGCAATAATATAAAGCTTGGAACTCCACGCTACTCCAGACATTTGAGTTGAGAAAGCTTTCTGGATGGGAACTGAAACGTCTTCAAACTTTGGAAAAAAGTCCCGTTGTTTTGTTTTTTAACTTTCTTTTGGAATGATTATGACCTGGATGACTGAGAATTTTCACCAGCATAAGTTAGTAAACAAAATTCTGTCTGGTATAATTGTTGTGCCATTATGCATGTTTTTAGGTTATTTAATATTTATTAAATAACCCTCAGTCTGTTTGCAATGGTCCAGTGAGCCCAGACAGCTGATATTAGGACAATAGTTGAAAGGATGATTAGAGCACTGCCATTCTTTTAACAGCAAACTCTGCACTCTAGCTGTGTTTCCATCCAATTCGCATGCGAATTTTGAGCCAACATTTAAAATATTGCAAAAAAGAAAATGCGCATCAGATGTTTCCTTTTACTGATTTGTAGCAAATTAACCAGGAGACGCACAGCGTAACGTCGTCACACGTTGATGTTGGCATTTAGATGTAAAAATTTCTGATAACATTCTTGTTTTAAATTTATATTAACTTACAGGTTTTAATGTTTGAAACAGGTAAAAAGCCAACAGGGGGTAAATACTTTTGCAAGGCATGGTATCTGTAGAAGTTGTGAGTAGAAGTGTTGGATTCTGAAAAAGGCCAGCTCTGCACCTGTTTTGTAATTCTTCTTGACTCTCACCAAACAGGTCTCTGTTTTTTGAGCTTCTTGTTGGAGTTCAGCCAGGAGAAATATAAATGTAAGACTGTAAACTGAATGCTACAAGAAGTTGGAGACTGTAGCAGTCTCCTCCCCAAAGCTGCCTCACAGCAGGGTGCCTACTGAAACTCTATAAAGCCTAGCTCCCAGGGCTCATCTATCTCTTTCTGTGGACCACGGGACTCCAGCGAGGCAATAAGGGAGATGACAGTAGCTGCTTCCTTGACTTGCTAGCTATTTAAGTTAAGATGGGATGAAGCGATTTAAAACGGTTTATTTCTAATGTATTTTCACTGCGTTATTAAGGTTAGACTGTTTTAAGGTTTTAACTAACTTTATTTTCATAAGGGTTTTATAGACTGATGGAACATTAATGTTTGTGTTTTCTGGTCCGCTCATTACACCCAATATAGCTTATTTAAAAGTCCTTTTAAATAAGCTCCAGAATGTCTGCTAGCAATTAGCCGCCACTAACTAAACAGTTTGACATCACTTATAATAATCACAACAATAACAATCATCTTTATTGTCATTGAAACATACATTCCAACGAAATATGTTCTCTGCATTTAACCCATCCCCTTGGGAGCAGTGGGCTGCCAATGTGCAGTGCCATGGGAGCAGTCTGGGGTTAAGGGTCTTACCCCAGACTCAGCGTCTTAGACTGGAGTGTCATAAACAGATTTGTTCTCATGTAATCAGGGGAGAATGTAAGCTAGTAAGCACAGATTATTTGAGTGAACAATTGATGTCTTCTCTGAATTACCATAGTGGATACAAGTGACTGGTAGTTGTGGTAAAGTTATGCACAGTAGGTATGAATTCTCTGTAACATTTCTTGACAGTACATACCATTAAAGGAGTTAACAGAAGCTTCCAAGTCATCTGTTTCTTATGAAAACCTTTCATCGAGCAAGCATTTTTAGTAAGCCACAGACCACAGCTCTGACAGCTCTGACCGTGATGCATATATTCTCCTTGTAAATGGGCTTTTGAGGGCTATTAATGGCTGTTAGTGGTTCCTAACAACCTGTTCATGTTAGCTGGAGCTTCATAATAATGACCACAAGGATATTTCTCAAACTGGAGAAGTGAAGCTCTCTAAATAATGTGCTATATAGCAAAGAATAAAAAATCTGAACAAACAACTAAAGTAATGCACCAATACAGTTGTTCAAAACAAAAAGGCTTGCAGTTTGATTTATTTGGTAATTGAATATTAACAAGTCCTAACTAATTTCAAATAGTTCCTGAGCACGTTTAGTGGATGATGGTCAGTTATTTTTCTGCAAAACTCTCCTTACAATACCTCAAATTCTTTGTTTTGCTCAGCTAAACAGGCAATAAATGATTAGGTAATACTTTATTATGCAACACAGGGCTACCTGATATAAGATTTATTGCACACTGATCGATCCCAGCAGAAAGCTGTGCCATGGGTTGTCTATAACATCACTTAAAACACTAAAAAAGATCCCACAGTAACACTGCTTAGAAATTCTTGACACTGACTGAAGTCAGTGGTCGCTAGGTCACTGCTCCCATCAAAATTGTTGGAAAAAAGAACACAATAAGTACAATAAAAATAAATTATGGAATAAAAGTAACTATCACATTTGTTCTCTAAACAAAAGTCTGATTTTTGATTGTTAAATGAATGACTTCATGCTGATGTTTGATTGGTTACTTAAAGATTCTCCCCTGGGTGCAGCCCTGAGGCCGGCTGGCCATATGTGTGTTCTAGAGAATCACAGACTGGCCTGTGCTCCACGATTGCCGGCGTCCGGAATGCAGCCACAACCAATTGTTTCCCCTGTTTATCAACTATTTCACACACCCGACAGATTGGAGGAAACAATGCATCTTTAACTTTGATGCCAACTGGCATCAACCAGTGAGGTGAAAGAGAAAAAGTAGCATTAATGGACCCGCTGCAGAAACGATGACTGAGTGTCTTTTCGTAGTTGTTGAAGCACAAAATATGGATAACATTGATTAAAAAAAAACAAGCAAAAACCAAAACAGGAAAGCGTGGGGCTGTGAAGGCAATGAAAAAAATGCAACATTTGGAGAGTGAAGCAGGTAAATGTCACAAAGTAACTGAAATGTTAAGCAGCATAGTCAGCTAATAAGAATGTTAACATTAATATTAGCGTAATCCAAGTAGTTAGGGAAGCAGAGTGTTGAGGCCTATAGGGACTCCAGGGAGCCAGACAGTAGTACAGCCTCAGTATGGTAGGGACACCTGGTGATGATGAGGAAGAGAAAGGAGCTGGATGCTCCACAAACAGATGGAGGACAACATGAGAGAGGGAGGCAGAGTTACTGCCTGGCTGATGTTAGCAAATGTTATTTGTATGTGTTGCTTCATTTTAATAATAACGTGCAGTTTGTGTTGCTTAGTACAATGCAAAACTAAATAAAAAAAAGTGAAATAATGATAATAGTAGTTTAAAAAGCTTCTTTTTTAGTTATAAGGTTACACTAAATAAGCATAATGCATTGTCAAAATGTCAGTTTATTTATAATACAAACTTTAAAGTCTGTAAATCCAGTTACATTTGTAATAGTGTGTTTTATATAATTATTTGTGCAGTAAATTAATTACTGCACACTTTAAGATTATTAAGCAACAAAGTTATTTTAAGATTTGCATGATAAACATTATATAATATGCTGTTATAATCAATTGGATACATTCAACCAGTTTAAAAATCCTTTCCAACATTTGTTTATTCAGGTTGAGCTTGGACTGAGGGCAGAGGATGATGCCTTCCAGCTCAACATTATATTGTTTTAAGTGCCCCAAGTCAAGCAGCCATAGCCTAGAGAAGAGGTCTGCAACCTTTTCAATCCAAAGAGCCATTTCTGCCCAGAGTCCAGCTGAATAAAGCTTGTTTAGAGCCACAAATGTTACATGACCTTTTGAAAAACTGCAATTTATAATTTTAGAAAGCTACCACACGGGAATTTACAATAATTTTTAAATGACCACCATTACGTTTCTATTTTCAGGCTTTAAATGAAAGACAAAACATTTGCACGTGGAGAATCTATAAATTTTATTTTATGGGATATAGCTGTTTTTGAAAAAAATATGTAACAACAAAGAGCAAAATGTCATTCCTCATGAAAAATATACAGTAGATAAAAAATATTCTTGATTCTTTACATTTTATTCGATAGTTAAAATTCAATCCAATGATTACATAAAACACTCAAAACCTTCATAAACCCACATTTTTATAACTATATTTAAAAATATTAGGTAGTTCCTTAGGATACATGGTAGCTCCGTAAAAACTTCGAAGGCAAGAAGTTTTTACGCCAAACTTTTTATATTTTATATGTGACACCGAGCTTGATACACTGAGCTGCTACAAGCAGGCGTTCGCAAGGACGCACTGCATCACAGTCCCTCTCTGTTCTCACTGACAGGTGTGCAGTGGGAGCCCTCTGGAAAAGAAACGGCTCCAGGTGCTCAGCTAGCTAATCACACATTTTACCATCCGTTCCGCCTCTTCGTCCCACTGGCAGAAAGTGTGGGAATTGTAGGAATTTGCCACAAGAAATATAGGCAATAGTTTGCTCAAGTATGAAGGGTAAAACATTCGCGGAAAGTCCACCAAGCTCACAGTATGCCTGAGTATGTGGGAGCCTTTAAGCAGCCTGCACCCAGAGTACGCACTAGCAACAATAAACCTAGTAAGTTAACTCAATATAAAAATTAAGTTTATTTTGGCCTTATGTTAGAAACAGGGCAGTGTAGTCCAACTAATCTGTCCTCCCAACAGAGAGCTGTGTACATGAAAGACCTACATAGAACGATAAACTGTTGTCTGATTTGTCCGTTTCTTAGCAAAGAAACAAAGCTGACCACCCCTGAGCAGGTCCTTTGGTACTCGCTCTTGACATTCACACGGCCTCATCAATGCACAACAGATCGTATTATACCGGCAAAACCAAAGAAAAATTAAATTTGTTGTCATGGCCCTTTAAAAATCCAACAGCATGCAAATTATCGTGGACAAATCTATGTTTAGGTTGTTAATTGTCATAATTTTTCATCACCAGCTCCCACTGATTGAAGTATTATTGCAATTACTTCAATTATGAGGTGATATCTTAAGGTTCAGAGATTATGCAACACATTTTTTTTAAATTATGCATAAACATTTAAAATTCAGCAACGCTTTTTCAAAGTTGTTGAACATGATGATTCTAGTCAGCAATAGCATTTAATTTCCTGGCAAGACAATATTAATATAAGAAACCTGCAGAAGGAAGAATGAAGGAACCAGCACAAAGTGTCTCCAGAGTTCCCTGCCTGCGTTCCCTGCCTGCCTCTTGATGAGATATTAGAATTCATACTTTGTTTCAAAAGGGAGGAGAGCATGGTGACGCCTGCAGAGCATGAAGCTCTGCTCTTGCCTCACCGGTCTTCCTTCCTCCCCTCCCATTTTTGAAAACTTTTCTCTCCTGGATCCTCGGGAGATGTAATTACTGTGCAGTCAACTTGTAAGACCCATAGTCTCAGGCAATGAATCTCCCTTATCAACCATTCTTAGTTGTTATTTTTAACTACTCACATCAGAAGATTACTGTTAGGCAGGTTTTCTTTTGCAAAAAGTGTTAACTGCAATCCTACAATTAAAAGAAAAACGACAACATATTATGAGAAGTTTGATTAAAATTTGGTTATTTTATTCAGGTGAGGACCATGACATCTCACTTTATGATTGAAGATAATGTGTAAGGATGGTAGTATTGATCAGTGAGTGATCAAATACGATGAATGTCGATGCTTTCTGTGTCTGTTTTTTATTTTCCCGGGTTATGAGCACAATTTCTTTAATGATATTGCCATCCACAAAGACATGGCTTACACGATGCTTTGCGGATTTATTCGGCCCATTGCTTTCATATTGAGTTTTAAAAACCTGCTAGTCATATGACTTCCTTGAAACTGACTGTTCTGGCCTTTGTAGAGCAAATAAATCTGGTTTTACACATCTATTTTCTTTTTTTTTTTTATGTTCAGGAGGTTTTCAAGACTGGTGTGGTGAAAATGCAAATGGCTTGAGTTGTTCCAAACTTCTTGCAGACTTTCTGCCCACTAATAAAATGTCCATATATTCGAAACGGTAATACAGCATGGATCTTTGCTGTGGTCTGCTGACCTATGTTGCTGTCTCCTCCATCATCAGCTACTGTGATTATGTTCAGATATATCCAGCAATCATAATGACACAAACAAACCATTGTAACATTTTTGACATACTATAACCACATCAATGTTGGCAATGTTTTATATTTTACTTTCTGTCTTGTCTTCAGAGAGATGCATCCCTGCATTCCTCCATTTTCTAGATTTCTTGCTGAGAGCACACCTCCAGCAGAAAATATCCCACTGTGAAGTACCTGTGTGAGCTATTGAATAACTTTGGACAAAATTGCCCACACATTTCACTGAACATCACAGTAGTTTACATGGGAAAATGCTCTGACAGTTAAACTGCCATGTTCTCCTTACTATTTTTCTAGACAATTGCACAGTCTATTTCTTTATATAGCATGTCATAAAGATTACTGTTTAAATCATATCGTATATTTTTTAAAACCTTTAAACATTTTAGCTGTGTGTAGGCTTGTAGCTCTTGCCAGTTACAATATATTAATGAACTGAAGTATATAACAAAGCGTGAAAAAAAAAGTGAGCACAAGACTGAAGATTTTAAGTGAGGAAACTTAACTCAAACATTAACACAAAAATCACCCAGAAAAAAAGAATTGTTACAGTGGTGACTATTTATCTGATGAGGAGGTCTAAAAGAGGAGAAATGTTGAGGGCAGCGGTTTAGAAACTTCACAAACTGGCACACTATAGAAGAATTTCAATGTTATTTGTGGAGTGTCTAGCCTGCTTTGATTCTCCACAATTGTGAATGACAGCTTGAGACAAAAACTAAAACCTAAAACATTTTGGCAATATTCAGGAAGCTATTTCAATTCTGTGGACTTTCAGCTGCCCTCCTATTTCTCTAAACACCTGTGTAGCCACAATAATTTAAATTCAATAATAAACTAGAGATGATTTAACTGGAGTACTGTAATGTAGTCATCAAAACTTTAATCTGAAATTATGCGCTTGCTAAAAGTTGTCATTTGGTTCTGAAAAATCACTTCAAGCTAATGTTACAAATATAGTGATTGGAAAAGGAAATAAAATCTATGGCTGCATCTAAAATGTTCTTATTATAGCTCTTAGATCTTGGTCCTAGCTCCTGTTCCTTGAACTTTCATGAGGTCAACAGTAAGAACTCCAATGTGGCTAAGAAAGGAGCATTGGACTGCTTTAGCGATTTCGGACAGCCTGTAAATCATACATCACTATGCGACGGAAACGCACAAGGCTCCCTATGCTAAAGGAACTATGATAGGAAGCATACAGGCTCTTTTTCCTACCTACCTCTTACTGACTGCCATGATAAGCGCTGTCTTAATAGTGCAAACGTTGACGCACTTCTGCTTTGGCTAGAGTCCTTATTAATTTTTGGACACAGCTTATATCTGCATCTGCAGTCAAGCGTCTCTCCTTCTTTGGCACAAACACAAATAACAAGCATGTGGCTATAGCTAACTATTGGAAAAAGAAAGCCTTTTCTTACTTGATAAACTTTGTGCTTACATAGATTGCCTACAATTACCTCAGTGAGGTAATTGTAGACATAAATTACTTTTTAGTTCTCGTCCCTCAGTGTGGTTGTTTGTTGGAAGAATCGAGCCGAACATTCAATCTCTGAGTTTTCTTTGAGATTATCTATGTGTTTTCTGAGATTAGCTCTGGAGGGCATCTGTTTCCTCAAACATCAGCCCTTGAATTCCAAAGGATTTCTGATCTGAGCATATCTCTTCTTCATCCTCCATACTTTCAAGCCAACTCAAACTTCTCCATATTTACCTGGAAGAACCCCAATTCCAGGTCATCACCTGCAGCTCCTTCTAACAATGATTTCCTTTGCTCATCCACTCGCTAACAAACCCTGGCACAATTGCCTTTTGCCAATCAATCAATTCTCCGTTCTGCACAGAAATCTTCTCAAAATTTCAGATCCACACATATACTTAGAACTTTTCCTCCATAATTCCTGCCGCCTTGCTAACATCTCTCACTCTCCATTCCTTGGATGAACTGACCTTGCTGGGCACAGACCTTCATTTATTCATTAAGGGAATATCAAAAGATTATTACAATCTCTGAGTGGTTTCTGCATGTGGATAAAAAAAAATCTAACCTTGAACGTGACACTGTTAACGGTCACAGAAGATTAGCTGCAAGAAAACAGCCTACACCTTTGTGATGAAAGGATCATCTGTAGCTTCAGCTATGGATGTGACACCTATAGCAACAAGCTACTTGCACAAGTAGCTACATCAGCCACCTCTGCTGAGACCTTTTGATCCCTCCATGCTCAAACAGTTCTCTGGTTTACATTATGTAGTAAATGATGACATTTGTTGTGCTGCAGTACACAGAGATCTTGGTGAAGTTGTGCTGGATAGGATAGGATCACTAATGGAAGATATTCTATCCAGACTAGCTGCACATGACAGTGGTCCTTTGGCATTAGGACAACAGTGAAGAGTTTAATGTGTTTATTCAACTACAGGGTATTCTGAGGTGTAGGGCTGTAAGAAAAAACAAACAAAAAAACAAGGGTTGGTGGGTGTCCAATACTAGCTGCACGAGCTGGTGATCAAAATGTGTGTGTGTGTGTGTGTGTGTGTGTGTGTGTGTGTGTGTGTGTGTGTGTTGGGGGGGGGGGGGTTTAGAGGTCAGGGATCCATTTAAGAAAATAAGTCTCTCCACTGTCACTTGCCTGCTGCTGGATTTATATATCTGGTCGGTCCAGTTTAGATTCCTTCATCCACTTTTTTCCTCCAGCAAAAGGCCCATGAAATCATAATTTTGTGAATGAATTATAGAATTGTCTTTTGGTACACCATTGTCTTCTGCCTCATCACTGTTGCTGTCTGACACTCCTTTTGCATTTGTTAGTTTGAGTGACATTCACGCCCACGCAGTTTAATCTAACAGTGGTGTGACTTTGAATGACAGGTATCACAAATTAATCTGACTGGATTATACCCTGGGGTAATTATCCGATGTGGCGGATAATTACTTTTTTATTTTATTATCTATTGTCTTTTTTCCTGCAATTTTGATAGGGGCAGCACTAGTACCTCCTATTAACAAGGGGCCACTAATATTAAGTATGTCCAATTTTTAAATGATCAAACACCAACACAGTCTAATTCAACATTTCTTTAAAAGCCTTCTTTACCCTTTGTATTTCTGCTTTATGCTGGTTTTATTCAATAATCTGCAAAATCTCCAGTCACTTCTGCATTGATGAGCGTAAAATATAAAACCAAGTTGTTATCAGAAAACTTTACTGGAGCTTGAATATTAAAAAGTAAAACACAGATGGTTCTGTTGTTAAACTATTCTACTGCAGCATCTTTGAATCCTTGAAGTCAAAGCATGAGCAGCAGTACCCCAGAGGTCAGTTTTAAATTAAATTGGAAAAGTGTTCTTGTTCACTTTGGGCAGTAAGACCTAGGCACATTTAGTTTTTGGGACCATTTAAAAAAAATGTCAATCTCATCTCCTAAAGTAAATATATTGTGTTGGGGTCCAGCCATAGATGGAGAACAGCGTAGTTGACTGGAGATTAGGTCAGATTTTATTATTTGACAAAACCAATTTACAAAAGTGAAATTATTTCAAAGAAGGTTCATGAAGTACTTGACACGACTTAATGAAATTTGACAAAAAAGAATATTCATTTGTTTGTTTTGGAGTATTTTCGGTTAAAATAATCTGGTATATAATTTTATTTGAATGTACCATTGAGTGAAAACAGCATTAGAAATATGTGTAGAAGCAGAGATAGTGAAGAAATGTCTTGATAGTAAACACGGTTCAACACACCTCATTCAATGTGCATGATTTGTCTTTGTGTTAGTGAAATGTTATATATTCTGTGGTTCCTGTATTGAAAACCTCCAAAAATGATGAAAAGCAAATTCATTCTCATGTCCGTTGCTGCTGGAAGCAATTAAGGAAATCTAGAGTTTTAATAATTTTTTACTCTTTCTTTGAATGCCAGAGAATACTTTAGAATTATCCAGGGTGTTGTTTTATGTAAATAAATGCAAGTTGTGCTTCTTGAAAGTGGTTTTAATGTAATTTATTAATAAAGGGTAAAAGAAAAAACCCAGCCAAACAAAGATGCACCCTGACTTACCATCATTTTATGTTACATTGACATGAGGACAATGTTTTTTTTTTTTTTTTTAGTATTGCTCCAGAAATAAGGAACATGGAATTCAGATAAAAGACAATTGTATAATTTGAGACGTCATCAAAATATATTGAGCCTTTCTGTAGGATGGAATATGGGTAGGTGAAAGCAGAACAGAGGATTTTTAATGACATGAACGAGAGATACACACACACACACACACACACACACACACACACACACACACTTTCAGGGAGCCTTTCATACGTTCCCTGATCTTGGAGCTTACATAATATAATTAAGCATTTTAAGCTGGCTTTATTTACGCAAGCACTAAGGAAAAGAGGTGTTCTGGAAGGGAAAATCCCATCAGAAACTCCCGCCCAATGGCTCCCCACCCACCACACTCCTCCGTCTCCTTCAGCATATGTGGATTGATAACAAGCTAAAAAGTATTGCTTGCCGTGCCAGTGATTGCCGGGAGGAATTGGTTTGTTCCACAGCTCTTGTTGGCCTGCCAGCCTCACATCCTAACTGGCAGCTACAGAGGAGCTGTTGGGAGGTTGCCTCTCAGATATCATTGAGAGGGAAAACAGGACAGCAGTTAAAATGGAGGCAATAGATATACTGCAGGATCCATTCCATTTGATTATTGCTCCATGTGAATTATTTAACCAAAATTGCTGGTGTAGGCGGAGTATCTGAAATAAGTGATGGGAGATGAGGAAAAATATAACTGTGCAAATCAAAGCCTGAGTGCTGAATTTTAAACATGAAATGCATTATTCATGATTAATCACTTCTGGCAGACAGAAACACAAATTGCTAGTGATGGGAATTGACAAACTCACAACAAAAGCAGTACAGTTTAGATGTAAATACTTCTATTATGCCACCGTAGCACATGAACTAAAGGTGAAGGAATCTGACTTGACTTTTTCATTTACAGAAACTTAGTGACGTCTTTTATGTGTTCAAGATTACACAAGTTCTGTGTCGTCTCCAGACAAGAAATTACAAACTACTGATAAGACTCTGATTAACTTAAGCATATTTATTCTAGTTTCCACTTGAAAACACAGTATTTCATGGAAAAAAAAAAACATTACCAGCTGCAGAATATACAATTAAAACCTTTTCACTGACAAGATATTTGCACATTAATAATGTCTATTATCAAATGCTGAAGAAAACATAATGACTGGTGGTGTAACAATACTTCCAGCTCATGAAATGAGACAATATGTGATATTGGGTTCATAAGAATAGATGGGATATAATCAGATTTTGGTAATATTTTTGGAAAATGAGTAATCCCCTTTTTCGTTTCTACAAAGTAAACGTTTCCCAACAGACAAACTGCTTTAAAGAATCTGTGATCAGTGGAGAACTATCCATTCCAGGTTTGACTAGTCCAGAAATTTTGGCATTTTTGCTTGTCTAATTCTAAGGTGGTAATCTGACCAGCCAGACTGATAAAGTGTAGCACTCTAGTTCTGCACATTATCAATCTGGGACTTCTCCATTTTAATCTGTTTGGAGAAAGGAAGGAATTTCAGCAGAGCTCTCTGAGCTGATTGGGTCAAGCGACACCTAGTGCCCAATTACGTGTTCAACTATTTCAGAAAAAAAGAAATCAGTTGTCACAAAAAGTGGTTAAAAGCTAAAAAAAAGATTAGTTTGGTAATCTAATTATACTGTTGTAATCTAAGCATATCTCAATCAACTTGTCATAAGACATCAGGAACCTGTGTCAACTGGCGACTCATCTGTCTTTTTCCAATTTGAGTGCAAATATTTCAGTTTAGAACTGGTGATTTCATTGGCAAAGATCGTTACGAGAGAGCATTTGAAATTAGTAGGCACTCAATGGGCTTTTACAAGTTTTGATAATCCTGAGACAGACTCTTAATGTAAATGTTATGCATACATTAGATGGACGTAGACATGAAGTTCATGCAGCACATTTATTGGGAAAAGTGGCACTAACACTCAAAACCCCCAGCTGGCAAAAATCTCTGTGGTACACCAGGTGTCCCACACATCCCACAACACCCTACAACAGTGATAGGGAACCTGTTCTAAAACTTGACAGTTGTCAATTATACTTCCCCGTGTTGCACTGTAGATGTTTAAAAATTGCCTATCTGGACCTTGTGTGTCATGGTTTGAGTGTCTATTGTCAGTAATCTGAGTAACGTTTGGCAGTAGTGGAGGAGTGAATGAGCCCTTAGGGTAAAAGAAATCTATTTGCAGAGGTGTTGAGGAAAGGAGTGTAAATGTGTGAAAGTCCATGTCACATATCAGGAAACGTGAAATGTTCTGTCTTGTAACAGTGTTACTAGAGAATGAAAACTGTCATGATGTGTGTTTATTGTTGGAAAAGCCTCTGTCATTACTGTAAAAAGAGGGAAAGCAACAGTTTCATAGTATGTGTCTGTTTTAGTAGAGCTTGGTATTGGCATGCCGAGAAAAACAGAGTTTTTAAACTTTATTGTCATATGCAAAGACTGATCGATTGGTCTGCGTATAGCTCCCACTAAGAACTAGCTTGATATCCATAAAAAGGTGCTTATCTTTAAATGTCAGGGTAACAGTGGACTCAAGAAATGTTTAACCTATTCATCAGAGAATATTATGACAACAATATGCAACCTGGCTGACAAGGACATGAGGATGAGCTAGGCAATTTTTCAACAAAACAGAAGCATGATTTTGCTACAGTGGGTAAGTTTGGGACTGCAATGCAGACATCCATCATTTTAAAAATTGTTCCTATTTTGTTATTAAGTTTAAGTTATAAGACAGTACCCCAAGCCTTGAACATCTTGTGTAGCACTGTTCAAGCCATCATCCAAAATAAGGGAAGAATGGCACAGCTGCAGACCAACTAATGACTAATTGTCATCTATCTGAAGTGAAAGGTTAGACAGGAGAGCTTTAATCAAGGATTAAATTGAAGGGTCCATAGTAATTCTGGAGGAGTTACAGTGTTTAATAGCTCAGGTAAGAAAATATGTCAACAGGATATCAAATAACGTTGCACTCCATTAAATTGATCCTACTTCAAAGCTTGCCAAGAAGAGAACCATTGTTAAAAGAAAACTAAGAATTGCTGTTTGCTGTAAAAGTGGTTCAATGATTTATTCACTCAGGATGAAGTAAATACAATAAAATACATCAAAATTTGAAGTTGTAACAGGAAAAAAATGGAAAAAAACTTGGGGCACAAACACCTTCTTATAGGGGCTGTATTCTATAGCCCCCAAAAGCTTTCAGAAATCTGCTCTTGCATGTGTATGTTGCACTATGGAACAACATTTACATAAAGATATGAAAAGTGCATTAATCAATCAAGACACTGAAATGGTTTCTCTGATTTATGGCGGGTAGCTTTTAGGTAAAACATGGAGAATTGTTACGTCAACAAACAAATCAATCTCTCAGTGCAATTTATTTAGAAAGGGCATCTTCTAATACTCTTAAATGGAAGGGGACATCCACATAATTGAAACAACCAGGACATTGCTCATTCATGGAAAAGTCCTTTTCTCCAGCAGTCTAAAAATATACCACAGGTCATTTCCAAGGTTTATTCTGACAAAGGTTTCATCCATACCACCAGCGCCTGCGTCACTGCTGCTCCGAGGTGGGAAGCTGCCATGCTTGAACATGCTGCACAGTATGCAGGAGGTTCATTTCCCATGTAAGTAAAACAAGTGAGGGTCAACTCTAACAACAAACAGATTGCCCTTTTCAAAATAAAAGGGGTCACATGTTGCAGCTGAGGTTGATTTTATTTATCAGTCGCTAAAAATGTGACAGACAAGTGTTGAATAGCAATTAGCAGAATAACAGCCAGTCAGTGCTGTCAGCAGAGATGTGACAAATATGAGTATTTGATATAGTCAAATGGACAGGTATGCTGGATGTAAAGGTTTGTTTCAGCTTCACACCAAATGTGCCCTTGAGTCTTTAAAATGTGCATTTTATGTAAGGGCTCTGATATTGGAGGATTTAATTTTTGTGCAAATGGAAATTAGTGGGTTTGCATTGGAAACCTTATAGAGATAACTGTATTTGCATATCCTTCTCTGTGTGAATCCTCATGAAAATTTCTACTCACTGATTATCTTCATGTGCAAGAAACTGAACATTTTAAAGGAGTCATTTTTGGGGCAATAGGGCCCTGGAAAAGAACCAGTAAGGATTGCTCACACTTGTTCTCTTTAGAATTGACAAATGATTTGCTGAACAATAGAACTGTTGAACAAATGAACAGAAGTGTTATAAAACTGAACCTAAAGGGCCTTTCAGACAGGAAGCGATTTGCGCTGCGCTGGCCGCGGGGTTCAGCGCAGCGCATTTGCGGTTTCTATGGCAACGCGTGCATTCGTCACGGCGCGCCGCGCTCGCCGCGCTCAAAGTTCAACTATGTTGAACTTTGAGCGCGGCGCGCGAAGCGGTGCGCTGCGCTGTGCTTGCGCTTTGCTCGACGCAGCGATAAACCGCCCTGGCGCGGCGCAAGCCATTGAAAAGAATGGGTTTCACAGCGCAGCAGTGCGGTCGTCGCGTCCTGTCTGAAAGGCCCTTGAGTCTTTAAAATGTGCATTTTATGTAAGGGCTCTGATATTGGAGGATTTAATTTTTGTGCAAATGGAAATTAGTGGGTTTGCATTGGAAACCTTATAGAGATAACTGTATTTGCATATCCTTCTCTGTGTGAATCCTCATGAAAATTTCTACTCACTGATTATCTTCATGTGCAAGAAACTGAACATTTTAAAGGAGTCATTTTTGGGGCAATAGGGCCCTGGAAAAGAACCAGTAAGGATTGCTCACACTTGTTCTCTTTAGAATTGACAAATGATTTGCTGAACAATAGAACTCACTGCCATTCCAGAAAAAGTAAACAAATATCATGTTAATTTGGTATTTGACTATTTATTTTTCAGAATGAATGAAAGGAGAATGTTTAACAGAGGTTTTTATGACATGCATTTCTGCCAACAGCTAGTGTAGACTCACACTTCATACACTTCCGTCCTCTTCTAGGCTCTCATACAACATAGAAAGTGCAATTTCTAATTCATTAAGACATTTCTATTTGATTTAACCCAAAGAATGGCTGATTTATTGACAGTGGGTTAAAAAAGAGCTTGGAAAAGAAACAAAATATTGTTAATATTTGAAACTGCATCTACTCCTGAAATCACAACTTTTCACCACATGGGTACATTTCTCACATAGAGGCCCAGTAATAGTGACAAACAAATAACTTTCAGATTTTCGATCATCATTAAAAAAATCCAAAGTGTTAAAGTGGTTTTTAATCTCCTTACACGATTGAGCAGTCCTTCAACTGTCCTGGTGTGTTCCAGGTTAATTTGTGCCGTTGCTGATGTGTATCTCCATTTCATATCATTTTATACCAATAAACCAGTGGTCTATAACTCAAATCCTCAAGGGCCAGTATTTTGCAACTTTTTATTTTGTCCCTTGCCCTTCATAACTGAATTCAATGGCTAAATTGTCTCGCTAGCATGCAGCCAAGCTCTACAGAGCCCTGTTAATGAGCTATTATTTGAGTAAGGTGTTTAGAATCAGAGTCGGATCTAAAAGGTGCATTAATACTGAGCCTTTGTTTTCAATAAATGACTTCAAGTTCCATTTAGTTTTCCAGTAATATTCTTCAAAGTATATATAGGTTAAAAAATCCTTGGAATCTATCTACTCTTAGTGTCACCTTTGTTAAATTGTATTTTGAAACAAAAAAAACATTTAGCAAATGTTTTTCCTCTCTGCACATTAAGGACAACTTAAAGGAGATATGAGATATTTACTATAAAATCAACCTAAATTATTCTCATTTGTCACCCAGGATGGAAGTAACATTCCCTATAAACAATCAGTCCTCCCCATCAACAATGTCTTAGTTAGGTTTTCTCCTTTCAAACCTAGAGCTATGTTCTGGAACTTCTTTGGTTCATTGTGTAGCCCATATTTACTTCCTGGTTCCTCAGCCAACTGTATTAGATTTCCCGTTTTTTCCAAAACAGAGCGCAGCATTTGGTATTTTATTTTGGCAAAAGAGCAGCAGCCAGCAAACATGGAAGCTGGTAAGAGACCAGAAATAGAACAGAATCCAACATTATATACCTAACCTGTGTAAGTAAAAATTCACAACAGCAACACACCGTTTAAAAACGGCATATTAGGTTATTGTGATTGGCAAGCTGTTACACCGATTTGAGCCACAAGGTGTCATTATTACTTATAGCTCCTTTAGTAATTGTGTCTTATGTCTTGTGAGAAATGGCAGCATTTATTTAGCTTAAACAGCACATCGCTTTTGGCCCTTCATGATTAAGGCTAATTCCCTGCAGAGTCCCCATAAAGCTTTTACAAACTTTCTACAGTGCATTTGTTGTAAAAGTGCTTACTTTGGGAAAGACGATGGCATTGTTTAAAAACCCCAATGAGATTTTAAGCTCAATGTTTGAATACCAAGAACCTCTACTACCAACCGATCGCTCCTTTTTTTACATGATCTAATTTATTGACAATACTTACTTTCACAGGAGTGTATATGACTGTTGTTCCTTTCACCTTGTTTTACACTGAATAATTCCAATTATTTCTAAGATGCAGAGCTTTTTAGTGACACAAGTAGTCTCACTAGACCTTTGGTCTGGATTTGACAGCTACACTTGTGTTTAAGTGTTAAATACAAGTAGCTGGCATGGTCTACATGCCAACACTTGGTGCTCCATGAGGACAATAACTGTCAAGCCAGCTAAACTGACCTGAACGGTGATCATAAAAGCAGGGAGGTTACAAGAGGTCCCAGCATTGAATAAATATTTGATGTAGATTTAAATAAATGGCTTAACAAGTTGAATTATTGAGGGGACAAGTCTCAAGTGAACTGAATCCAGAGCTAAACGGGCGTCTATGATTAATTATTTAGCTTACTACATTTACCTTTCAAAGAAAGACGAAGCTAACTGTTTCAATGACCTCCTGGCCCTTTCATGGACTGAATCCCTGAAAAGAATCAGGCTAGAAACTCTGAAACACTCAAACACAAGATCAGGTAAAAGGCTATATGAGGAATTAAATAGTTGACTGTAATTATTATTTACTAGATCATAAACAACATATCTTACTCACAACACACTTGAGTTCTTGTCAATATTAAAATGCCTCACAATGCTAAATTAATCTATTGGAAGTTGATATGCTATTACATGTATCCAGTGGGCTAATTTGGGATAACAGCCAATCCTTTTTCTTCCTCCTGGCATCTATGCATTCATCCTGTGCATGGTCATACCTGCAGCCATCTCTGTTATGTCGTGGATGCCACCTTGTGAACAGACATTTTATCAACTTTGTTAAGTCTCCGCCGCCACTGACACATTAACGAGAAAACACAGGCCAAATTCAATATTTACAACTTTCTTATCTCAGAAGACACTGCAACTCTAAACAAAAGACCTGTGTAGTTGCAGCGGCAGATGCTTTTTTTTCTTCTTCTTGCATGCTCGTGCACTACACTGGTGTTATTTCAAGTTGTCACCAGAGGGGACAACCTTCTGCAAAAGCTCTGAAACTTGCTCTATGCTCCTGTAAGCGTTCCTACAAAAATACAATGTAAAATAAGCTATAAACCAACCACTGAACATTTTTATCCTAAAAACACATTTAAAAATTGCAATCTAAGCAACAAATAAAGAGATGAGCGCTCAAACAGATTCATCCGACTAGTAAACTGACTTCAATACTAAGCAGGAAATCCAAAGATGTCCGTCTAGGGTTGTATTGTGTTATTCCTAAAATATCTGTGATTCACTGAATCTGTGAAAGATTCCTGGATTGTTACAGACGAGAAACATAAATCGCATGAGTCTTTTTGATTCTGTGAACTCCTCAGTTAGTGACCATAAGGCAAGACCTGGCAAAAAAAAGAAAAAGAAAAAAAGTGGCTAGCTACTGTTAAAGATGGTTTGAAGATTTTATACTCAGTTGAAAATTTTAAACTTTAAAGTACATGTCAAAAAAGACTGACACTTTTCAAGTAAATGTACAATTTCTGTTCAATAGGTAACAAACATATTTTGTTTGGTACCCATTGAACACTTGACATTTGGAAATAGCCCTAATGTCCTATCCATTAATCCATTCTCAATATTACTGTGGGTTCAAAGGACTTGTGGGACCCTCCTTCCACCAACATAGTAGGAAAATGTTAGTATAGAAAGTAAATTAATGGTTGGATGATTCATTCTATGGAGATCATTTTGTCATGATTTTGGTTGAACCGGAAAAGAGACAAGAGCTCTGGAGGCGCATGATAAAGGTTAATTTAACTGAATATGAAGATTACAGGCAGGGCAGACTAGGCATACAGGTTGACAGGGAAGTAGGAGACCACGAGCATGACACAATTGAAGACAGAGGACCTAACAATGTGTCTGACAGAGAGAGCTGAACGTAAAGGGGTAGCAGCAGAGGGAAACAATGGGTGGATAAATAGGCACAGGTGTACTGAGTGAAACAATTAGACGCAGGAAAGGAGGGACAATGAACTGGCAGTAGCAGTGGGAGAACAGATGCGGTACAATGTGCTCAAAAATCTGTTAAAATGTGTAAGTACGACTTTAGTAAGGCAGACTGTGCATACAGCTACGTGCCACGCTATAAACTTCTCGGAGGCAAGAAGTCTTTAAATCAAACTGATTTATATTTGACACCGAGCTTGATACATTGAGCTACTACAAGCAGGCGGTCGCATGAACGCGTGGCATCACAGTTCCTCTCTGTTCTCACTGACATGTGTGCGGTGAGAGCCTGCTGGAAAAGAAACGGCACTAGGTGCTCAGCTAGCTAATCACACATTTTACCATACGTTACGCCGCTTCGTCCCACTGGCAGAAAGTGTGGGAATTGTAGGAATTTGGCACAAGAAATTTAGGCAACAGTACCCTTGACTATGAAGGGTAAATCGTCCATGGACAG
Organism: Fundulus heteroclitus; assembly: GCF_011125445.2. Taxonomy (NCBI): domain Eukaryota; kingdom Metazoa; phylum Chordata; class Actinopteri; order Cyprinodontiformes; family Fundulidae; genus Fundulus; species Fundulus heteroclitus. Next base: position 11,086,584 of record NC_046361.1, read on the forward strand.
ACAGTGTGGAGTCAACCAAGTTCACAGTATGTGCACAGTATGCCCGAATATGAGGGAGCCTTTAGGCAGCCTGTGGCCGGAGTATGCACTAGCAACAATAAACCTAGTAAGTTAATTCAATAAAAAAGTTACGTTTATTTTGGACTTATGTTGGAACAGGACAACTACTTAAACTGCTCTGTCCTCCAGACAGAGACAAAAAAGCTCTCTCTCTCTCTCTCTCTCTCTCTCTCTCTCTCTCTTTCTCTCTCTCACACACACACACGAGAGAGCTGTGTACATGGAGGGGCGGAGTGATATTACACACTTGGGAAGAATGTTTAGTGTGCCATATAATCCAGTGTGCCTTATATGTGGACAAAGACGCATTTAGATAAGTAAATTCACTGTGTGCCTTGTAATCGGTTGTGCCTTATAGTCCGAAAAATATGGTAAATCTATAATTAAAAGAATACACAAATAATATAAATACCAGAATACAAATTGAACTAAAGAAAGGCAAGCATGAAATAAGGATTTAACAGTACTACTAGAATAATAATTAACATAGCTAACCAGATAGAAGCTGGATCTAACAACTACTGGAATCTAAACTAAACATAAATGCTGAACAGAAACTACGATGTGGGATTTAATCCCCAGACCTGCTAGTCATCAAATGTCCTTGTGCAAAACACTAACCTTTCATGACACCAACATGCTTGCACCTTTTCTACAACATAGACAGGAATATAAATGTGGAGAATTTTAAAACATCTACCTTTTTTGTAACACGTGCTAAACTTTTTTTTCTTTTTTCCAATTCTTTACTCATACCTATTTTACATTTTAAACAATGTGTATTACTAGACATGGAGGGGAAAGTATACACAGTGACTTGTCTTTGATTTGGAGGTTATGTGGGAATCTGTTTCCAATTCTTTAAGGCCTTTGGTGTTTTAGCTTGACATTTGTTCCATTTGTCTGATTGTGTTTTTTTTCTCACATTAAGAAGAAAATTCCCAAATGCCAATCTGGCTCTCCAATTAGAATTCACAAGCACACATTCCATTATAGGTCCATCTAGATGATGTCAACATAATCAATAATACCATTATGGTTCAATTAACTTCTATCATGGTGACTTTATTGGATTAACACTGCAGTAATATGCTCCAATAAAATCAAGCAATCCTCTTCGTCAGTCAAAGGATGTGCTTGTCTTCTTCGATGCTTTCCCAGCTGCTCTTTACTGTTTTTTTAAAACTATAACAACATCTCACTGGTCAGTATTTCATGTGGAGCAGACAACTGTGGGAGTGAGTAGTCAGTTTGGAGAGTGAGAATGGAAGTCTCATAAAAGTGTCCAAATAAAGGGCAACTTTACACCATGTAAACAATATAAAAAGTGGAACATGTTGAAGACATACTGAGAAAATGTTGTGGATTATTACACTGCATATATAATAAGGGGTGGCACAAAAATTGTGCAGCAATGCAGTGATGGTTTTGTGAAATTATCTCTACTGCTGTTTAGATTCTAGTTAGCATTATGTGGTTGCAAATATGTCTAAGAAATGTATATGGTTCATAAAGATCTCAAAATGTTATGCTTACAGTTGCATTCAGACAACTATAATATGCAATCTAATGAGGCTCCTTCAGAAGTTTAAACCTTTGAGAAGGTATTAAAAAAAAATTTCACTAGGCTCACATTTCTGTATTATATACATATATTTTTATTAGTCAAATACAATGTTCTAATCTTGAATATGTTCATTAGCTGTAAAATAATAATAATAAAAATAATAATAATAATAATAATTATAATAATATTTAACAGAACTAAAGCTAAAAGAAAAATCTGTCTCTGTATAATTAGTCTTCAAATTTTATTTTACTGTACTGAACTAAATTAACCTTTAGTTATTTTCCAATTCATTTATTATGACTGCATTTGCAGATACACTTCATTTTTTCTGGTGACTTGCATTAGAAGTGAAGACATGATTTAGCCAAGGTTCACTATTATGGATTAAAAAGGGAGAAATGAGATAGCATTCATCGTTAATTTGGGACCTCTCAATTTATTATCTTAGCTATGCATCAACTTTCTACTTGATACGTAAATAATATCTAAGTTCAGGACTTTTCACATGTACTAGTCATTCATATATATTATTATTAGAATAAATTGTGTATTTTTAAAACAAATTAAACTCCATTCTACATCTGCCTTGCCTACCTTCTGTCAGTTCATGCTGAACAACTGACCTGTTTTGTTTATCGAAATACAATTTAACTTAATCTCTGATGATTAAAAAAAAAACACGTTGCTGTCAGTTTGCAGCCTGTAGAGCTGTATTTTCTAAACACTAAATTAAAATGTGGTTTGTTTCCATGCATCAGTACAACATATATAAATGTGTGTCAGTTTATGCTTTCTGCATTATTTGATAATTTGCAGATTTCCTCGTGGAGCACAAAACTTAAAACTGAAATTCAAGATATGGTCAGAGGTCTGGAACAAAAGGTAATGAGTAATTAAATAACTTTACAACTTACAAGCAAAACAAATGGTACTCTATACCCTTACTGTTTGTCTGTGATCATTAAGTAAGGGATGATGCCCGACAAAGTGTCCATTATCAGAAATGAATGGATGACGCACAGGCGTGCACTGTCCTCCGCCTCGTGTCGGACGTTTGCTTCTATGAAGTCCATTCATTTCTGATAACGGACACCCCGAAGGGCATTATCCCGCTTATACCATGGTCACTTACAAAAGAAAGAATAATTAAATCAATCATTAATACTCCAATGTTTGGAGTGTATATTTTCGCAAGAACTGGCTGAGAAAACTGTTTAATATCTCTTGTTGTGATGCATTGCCAAGATAACCAGCTCTGACCACAGATCCTAGAAAGTATAATTTCAACTGTCAACTGTCTTGCTGTTTGAGCCAGCTCAATAATTTAGAACAATCGGGCAAGTTCTTTGGCGCTTGGACGAGCTGTGAATGTCTTATGAGGTTGAATGTTCATTTTAGGATTAGGATTAATGAAGTCTTCTCGCCGGGGCCCGGACATTGATGGTGGATGCCAGAGGAGAGAAGGAGCGAGGTGGAAGCTGTGGGCATGAAGGACGAGATGGGGTGGAGTTGGGTCAAAGCTCAGCTGAAGCTTTGATGAAGAGCAGGAGAATCCATGAATGAAGAGCCTTATAAGCAAAGTCTTGTGGTATGATAGGATGAGGACTTGACGCAGATTGGCTGGGGCACGGCCACATAACAAAGTGATTAGTTGAAGCAGGTGAAGGGTGAGTCTTCCAGTTTGAATTTACTTCTAAACTTCATTACATACTGGAAAGTTTTGGGCCCAATACCAACCCCTGTGAGACACCACAAAGAATAATAAAACATGTAGATTTGAACTCCATCAACTTCACAAACATAAATAACTCCTAACTACCCACGTGATACCATACTGATCCAATTTGCTACTTTTTCTTCTTTCAATATATTTACGTAGCAAACATTTCTGTGCTATCCATTGCATGTTCCTAAGGAGACTTTAGCATTTTATGTAGATGAAGTATGTCTTACATTTCACAATTTATGCACCAAATATCAAATTCCCTCAAAACACATTTTCAAATATCTGCAGATTAGAAGTTTTATGTCATCTAGGTCTAAAGATATTGTGTATTTTTCCAAATTGTCAATAGCTGTCAAACAAAGAGAAAAAAGGCATACAGTACAAATACTATTTACTTATGTCTCATTCTAAAGATTTTGCAGTCCACAAATTAAATGCATGGAAGAATGACATACAAGAAGAAATAGAGGAATTTGAATGGAATGAGGCAGGTTTAAAAGCTCAAAAGCATACCGTAAATTAAAATTATTACAAGTGGCTGACAAGGATCTACATAACTCCTGAAAGAAGACTCCATCATGTCAAGATGTGAAGTTACATTCCCGATTTGTATACAAAAATGTCAAAACCATAAAGGAATATATACATATATATATATATATATATATATATATCACTTAAAAAATCACATTAAAAAAACTGCACTAGGGCACTGATCATGGCAGCACAGAAGCAGGCCTTGAGCACTAGAGCAATAGACGTCCAGATCTACCACCAGGCAAGATCCCAGGTGCATGCTAGGCAAAGAGGCCCCAGAAACCATCCAGTATATCACAGCAGGTTGTAAGATAGCAGAGAAGGAATACATGGAACAACATAACCAAGTTGCTGGTATAGTGTACTGAAACATTTGTTCAGAATACCAACTGGAGACCCCCAGGTCAAAATGGGAGTCACTTCCTACGGTGGTGGAGAATGTCAGAGCTAAGATCCTGTGGGACTTACAGATACAAACAGACAAAATAGTGATGGCCAACCAACCGGACATTGTGATTACAGATAAGCAGCGGAGGACAGCCTTGTGATTGATGTGGCCACCCTGAATGATGGAAACGTTTGAAAAAAAGAACATGAGAAACTGAGGAAAGACCAAGAGTTTAGGGAAGAACTAGAAAGAGCCTGGAAGGTGAAGACAACAATAGTGCCCGTGGTCATCAGAGCACTCTGGGCAGTAACCCCAACTCTGGAGAAGTGGCTCCAACAGATAACTGGAGAAACAACTGACATCTCAGTCCAGAAGAGCACAATTTTAGGAACCAACCACCCACTCAGTAGTATGCGGGGTGAGTGAGAGAGTATATATATATATATATATATATATATATATATATATATATAATTTTATTGACATTTTCTCGTAATTTAAAAAATATAAAAATGCTGTATTTATAGGTTTCCTTATAGAAAGTGCAGGTTCTGTCGATGTGTATGTGTTTGTGGATGGGACAAATGTTTGTATTCTGTTTGTAATGTTTGTCGTAAAATTTTAAAGTTAATGAGAATATCTGGAAAACAAAGAAGGCTTGAGCTGACATTTTTAAGGAATGTATGTCAATGGAACACATTGTACTTTGATCATTACTTCAGTACTTCTGTTCCTCAAGATGCCTTGGAAACAACCAACTACTTTCTCTCAAACCTTCAAACCAGAACAGGTTGTTCTCCTTGTTTACCCACCATGGTTCCCATTGGTGTAAAAAAAGGGCTGTCATTTAATTTTTAATTTCATCCTTTGAAACACATCGCTTAAAGTTAGTTTCCTAATTAACCCCGTTGCCTATGCACATTGAGGAAAGAAGCAGCCTCACACAACACAAGCTGTGTGTTTTTACTGAGACTTAGTTCTGCCAAAAGCCTTACCACTGTCACTCACCAGAAGCAAAGTAGCTACACATCCTCCAGGGAAGAAAATTAGAAATAATAGAAAAGAAAAGCATTATCATTGCTTTTGTTCAGAATATAAAATGTGTAAAACAAAACATGCTTCAGTGAATGATCTCTTTGTCTGTGTGAGTAAGAATATCTCCTTATTTGGTCCTCCTGTGTGTTGGCCTTTTTTGGTTTCTCTGCATCATCATTCACATCTGACAGCAGGAGTAAAGCAAGTCTGCATCTCTGCTGTGTGACTGGAACTTAAAAGCCAAAAAAAAAAACATGGACAGTGCACAAAACACACTGCCATCCATTATCTTATTATCTTCTGTTCAGGAACTGAAGTGAGTAAGAGGAGTTTACAGTGATCATGCTGCCAGATTCTATTAATTTTGTGCTTCAGCAGGTAAGATAACAACAGTATGTGGTCAAATAACACCTAAATCTGTCAGGTAATTGTGTCAGAAATACTTCCAAGAAATAAAAAATACATTTTATACTTTCAGTCAAAATGCTGGGGTGCAAAGTAAACTGTAATCAATAATTGGCTTAAAATAAAACATAAGATGCAGGGTTGGATGTAATACCTATTGTAGTCAGTATCTCATGGTATGTTTTTTTTGCGTTTTTAATATTTTCAGTTAGAACACTAAAGGCTACAAGAAGCTGTATCCTGGCTTACCATCAGTCTTAATTGCTATTAATAATAATTATTAATGGCGGACAGTGATTGATAACTTCATTATAATAATGGCTCATAAACCCTCTGGTGTGTCAGTCGGAAACCAGCTGCTTCACATTACTCCCATTTTGTTGTATTCCTCCACTACAAACTTGTGTCAAAACATGAAAACAAGAAGGGGAAAAATGCCTTTCCAAGTAAGCAAGCTATTGTGTTAGCTTAACATATTGCCTTAATAAGCACAGTTAATTTTAAACTAAATTATAAGCCAGCCAATCATTGCAGTTATTTCACTGTTGGTGTCAGGGTTTGTTGTAGTAGTGCAGGGGTGTCCAGCTCCAGTCCTCGAGAGCCGGTGTCCTGCAACCTTTAGATGTGTCCCTGGTCTGACACGCCTGAGTCAAATAATCAGTTAATTAGCAGGACTCTGAAGAACCTGACTGCATACTGAGGAGCTAATTGTGCTATTTGATTCAGGTGTGTGGGGCCAGGGAAACCTCTAAAAGTTTCAGGACACCGGCCCTCGAGGACCGGAGCTTGACACCCCTGATCTAGGTGGTCTCTGTAGGGCACAGTTGAGCCAGCTGTGCTGGAACCTTCTACTCACTTGATCTGCATCATCATCATCAGCTGGAATATAAGTGGAGCTGGCTGCCGGTCATTTGACGCCTGATTGTTTTCCCCAGTAGTGCCTCAAGCGGAGAATCATTCTGATGATTCCTGCCTTGCTCCTGGTGATTTTACCAGACTTGTGTAGTTCTTTCTTGTTTTAAGGTACCTCCTGGACCTGTTCCTGCTCTCCACAAAAAAACTATCTGGTTTGATGTAATCGTTGCAGCCCTACTCCATTTTACCAGAGTTTAATATTATACCATGGTTCTCAAACTGTGATACAAGTACTACTGGTAGTTTGTCATGCAATTGGTGGGTTGCCGGTTCGATACCCTGCTCTGAACATCAAGACATTTCACATGAATTGCCTGCTGAAGGTGGTCAGAGGGCTCGGTGGCACCGACGTATGGCAGCCTCTGTCAGTCTACCCCAGGGCAGCTGTAGCTATTAACATAGTCCACCACCGTCAGGGTGTGACCAGCTGTCATAATCACCAAGATTAACAAAGACTAAAAATTCCTGCCAAATAGTTTTAGCTTAAGCGTTATTCAGATAGCTGCTTAGAGCGACTTAGACAAATCTTAGTGAGGAGGTGCTAGATGTGACACTGTCTTCTAAGAGCTGTGATTGGTTGATACAAGAAACAAGCAACACAAAAAAACACAAATGCACTCCTATGTAATCAATGTAGAAATTAACTGATTAGACTGGATTACGAAATGTCTGTCATGATGATGAATTTTAGCAAGATTGTCAAACAGCATCCAAATGTTTGGTATTACTGTTTTTATTTGTATTTTTTATTATGGATATATTTACTCGCGACACTGGCCATCTGACTACTTGATCTATTTGATATAAATGTGCACTCACCTGTTAGCATTTCACTGTGATTTTCTGCTGGTACAAAGCGGTGGTATAAAAAGGAGAAGAAAACCGAACTGGATAAAGGAGCAGCACCTCTGTCCGCACAGTTCTGGGAAGAAAATAGAGAAGTGTTGAAAGGTAAATTGGTCCCAGGACCACAGTGCAAAGAGGCTTACCTTGAAACGCATTGCCTCACAAATCAATGCGTCTTTTCTTAAAATCTTTATTATTAGGACGATTACAGTCTGTAAATAATATTGAAATTTCTCTGTGCTATTTCTCTTTTACAATTTCCAATTTTTATTCATGATTATTCAATATTTACGGTAAGATTCCAAGTCCTGTTGTAGGATTGTTTTAACGTCTTTCAAGATGGCTTATGAAAACTTGGTACCATATTTACTGAGGTAGTATAAAAAGTCTGAGAATTCCCGGTTTAGATAAATGTATTGCTTTCATGTGGCTCATCTCAAAGGTAGCTTTATGAAGTGTGAAACTTCAGTTGAAATGTTTAGTTGAAGTGAAAAGCAGTGATTCAAGAAATAATTCCTAAACCCAGTATAATTTTACTATTTTACTTACCAGAGTATAAAAATGTTTTTTATCTACTCTAATAACCATCAACTACAGACAAAACAACAAAAATAATGTGGCCTACATCACAAACACAGGTAAATGTATAGTTTAGCACAGCAATAATTAATTAAACTTCTAATTTAATAAACCTCATTATTTTTGAATAATATCTTTAAGCACATTTTATTTTATTCTAATTATTGGTGAATTTATTAACAGCAGAAAAGAAGACAGACAAACAAATTCCAGTTTATGCATTAAGAACATCTGAATAATTTAACATGCAGCTCCCAGTTCTATATGAATGTGGAAATAAATATTGAGTTACATTAAAAACATTCACTTAAGCTGCAACAAGACAGGACATGTGTACTCAACATATGAAAGTAGTATATGTTTAGGTATTTTTCCGTTTCTGGTATATTGCTCTCTTTCATCATAACACAGCTCCCGTTTCTTACGTTACTGAAGGGAAGTGAGAATGTTTGAAAGAAAATAATGAAAAGAAAAGGGAATCTCTGGGAGGTGCTGAGGAATACTGACTGACACCTTCACAGATATGGATCAAATCCAAAGAGATGAGGCTTCCAGCTGAGTGACAACTGACACCTTGGCAGAAGCCAGGTGCTGCAGAAAACTGACACATCACAGCTGCATTTTAGCTTTTCACACTGTTTTTCTTTGTGTTTATTTAACAGTATGGAAAATAGCTCTTTGTGTTTGAACGTCTGTGCTGGCAGGGTACCTGTTCCAGTCTGGTCATAAATAAAAGATGCAGGTGTGGACTTTATCTGCATTTCTGGTCCTAAATCATCATTACTTGCATCATTTTCAAAACACAGAGGGGATGGAAAAAATCATCAACAAACTCAGCTTCATGTCGCCACATGCTATTGGTTCTTTATTACACTTCAAATTCCTAATTTAACACTTAAGAAATAGCAGTGATTGCATCTGTATTTGCACAAAATTTGTAGTAGAGAACCATCACCCTCTACAAAACTGCCTTTCAGTAAATCTCACTTTATGATTTACATCATGAATTTATGAGCTGAGTTTAAGCAGCTTTTACTTGTCATAGAGAAGCGTAAGTGGTGTCACAAGACAGTACTCCAGGAAAACGACAGCATCAATCACATGTTCAACAACCATAAACCTAAAAAAGAACCATTATTATCTGAAAGGATGGTTGTTGAAATAAGTGATGGATATAGTAAAGCAGCTATCTTAAATCCAGTGTGACTCAAAGAAGGAAGAAAAGCAACCACAACAAAAAAGAACAAGCAGTGTGGAAATAGTTAGGCATGACAACTCAAGTTTCTTGTTTGACACAAGCTATTTTTTTTAAGTGGGTAGAGGTATCTATCTCACAAAACGAGAATGTGTATGGTATTTGGTTCAAGGTACAAAAACAGTATTTTACCAATATATTATGGAAAACTATGGTCTGTTTTGTCTTGATGTGTCAAAATAATCCAGGTAGAAAAATCTAAAAAAGTTGAGTAGGTCCTCTGGATGGGTTCTTCTTTGTTGAAATGTTTCATATTTCGTCCAAGAGACTTCTTCAGTCTAAGGAGTGTAGCTTCCCTTTATTACAAAGACATAGATTGGTGATTTTATCAAAGTCAGAATGTATTATCTTCTCAGGAGAAGGAGAACAGCATATTCTGGAGTAGGTGTGGTCGGATCTATCTACCTCACCTCTGCTCTCCCAAGACAATAATACTCACCCCCTTGAATACACGTTTTGTCTATGTGACACCACAGTTTCTTAAGAGAAGGTTCTCAAAAACTCGAGGTTGATTGCAACGAGCACTGACTTAAGTCTTGGGAAAAGAATGTTTCCATTAAAACTAGACAAAACTAGATCTTTAAACTAGTGGGAGGATCATGTCCTTAACTGGAATATTCAACAAGATGTCTGCCCTTGTTCTTGGTTCAGTGTTGTCTGCTTTTGTTTATCAGAATCAGAAATACTTTAATAATCCCAGAGGGAAACTATTTTTTGTTACACGCTCCAGATATATATATATATATATATATATATATATATATATATATATATATATATATATATATATATATATATATATATATATATATATATATTAGTGCTGTCAAACGATTAAAAATTTTAATCACGATTAATCGCATAATGTCGATAGTTAACTCGAGATTAATCGCAATTAATCGCATATTTTATCCTTTTATTTCTGAAAGTGTAATAGCCTGTTTGGGCATTTTAATGTGCAATTTTGCAATAAATTACACTAATAAAATACATGCTTGTACAAAACATATTTTTATGTTATTTTTCAAGCACTTTTCAGAATTGGAATGAAAACATCCTGGTGCCAAATGTTAAACTCTGGACTATAATGGCTAAATGACTAATCATGACGCCCTGATGTTTACACCATGTGTAAACAAATGTGTAAATAAATACCTGTTTTCATGCCGATATATTTTTTTTTGCCTCTTAAACAAAGCTAGACATGGTATTATGCATAAACATATAAATTAATAAAAATTGTACATTTCAATAAAGTCATAAGTTTTGTTCATTTCTTCACTCTCTCTCCCACACATCTAATTCTGAGCTTTCACACCAACAACAATACAGGTCATTCCAGTCTTACACTTTGCTTGCAACTGGGCAGGAGCTTAATACCCTTGAAAAAGACTGTTTAGTAACTCCAGGTCCTTCGTTTGGCAACGTGATTCAGCCTTAGTTTGTCAAATACAGAGAAAACAAATTAATAAGCATTAAAGTACGGTTTATGGGTTGGGGTTTCTGCAATGTTATCAACGTGTAAAAGCTCATCTTCAGAACCAATGTCTGATAAAATAGTGATCTGCACCATGTAATCTACTTTCAGCAGTTATCACCGGTTATTGCACCGTAAACTGCAGAAAATACGTGCAGAGTTGCTCTGTCTGCCTTTACTACCGTCGGCTCCTATGGCGGAGGGATAGTTCAGCTGGATACAAAGTGTGGGCAGTGCAGGCAGGTCTCATAATAACCGCTGTTTCGTCACTTATTTTTAGAGCCCAAATAAGCGATTTCACTTTCAGAAACCTGCCCAAAAAAACCCGCAACCCGTGACTCATGAAATTTAGAAGCGCTTTTAGAAAAAAGCCCAAAGTCGCATGTGTCCGAGGGTAAAAGAAACTTTGCGCTCACGCGCAGCGCGGGTGTGTTTTGCTACAGTTCTCTAGCGCTCTTGAAACTACGGAAAGCGCCGAGTGTAAAAGAAACACAGTCCGGAGAGCGCGGCGGGGGGAAAACATTAGGGAACAGTGTGTGTGTTTTAACGCGCGGCGACAAAAAAATTGTCGGCGTTAAAATGGGTTTGCGTTAACGCCGTTAATAACACGTTTAACTGACAGCACTAATATATACCTGCGACAGACTGGTGACTTGTCCAGGCTGTACCCCGCCTCTCGCCCAGTGAACGCTGGAGATAGGCACCAGCAACCCCTGCAACCCCATGAGGGATTAAGCGGGTTATAAAATGGATGGATGGATTGATATATATATATATATATATATATTATATTATATTTATATACATCATATATAAATGTCATAAATGTCAATTCTATAATTCTGCGTCAGAATTACAGAGAGGGGGGTTGGAAGGCGTTGTAGAGATTGATGACCACAGGCTGGGATGATTTCCTGTGGCGATCTGTGGTGCATCTGGGTAAGTGGCGTCTTCTGCTGAAGGAGCTCCCCTGTCGTGGAGAGGGTTAGCCTGGAAGCCTGGACAGCATCCCCCTCTCTGCCACGGTTGTCAGTGTCAGTGTTTATTGTTAAAGTACACTCCCAGGTACTTGTACTCCTCCACAGTGTCAACAGGGACCCCTTGGATAGAAACAGGGGTCACAGGTGTTTTTGTCCTCCTCAGATCCACTATTAGCTCCGTAGTCTTTGACACGTTGAGCTGCAGATGGTTCAGCTCACTCCAAATGACAAGGTTGCCCAACACAGTCCTATATTCACTCTCATCACCCTTTTCAATACAGCCAACTATTGCTGAATCATCAGAAAACTTCTGAAGGTGGCAGGACTCAGTGCAATAGTTGAAGTCTGAGGTGAAGAGGGTGAAGAGGAAGCAAGAGAGGACAGTCCCCTGAGGGGCCCCAGTGTTGCTGACCACCCTGTCAGACGCACAGTTCTGCAGGCGTACATACTCTGGTCTGCCCGTCAGGTAATCAACATTCCAGGACACGATGGCTGTCTCCACTTGCATCGCAGTCATCTTCTCACCCAATAGAGCTGGACCGATGGTGTTGAAAGCACTGGAGAAATCAAAGAACATGATTCTCACAGTGCTTGCCGGCTTGTCCAGATGACTGTAGAGTCTGTTCAGCAGTAAGATGATGCTGTCCTCAACTCCCAGGCGGGGCTGGTAGGCGAACTGTAGTGGATCAGTGAAGGGCCTGACCATGGGCCTAAGCTGCTCCAGGACTAGCCTCTCAAAGGTCTTTATGATATGGGATGTCAGTGCCACCAGTCTGAAGTCCTGAGGGCCGCTAGGACGCGGCGTGTTTGGCACAGGAACGAGGCAGGACGTCTTCCACGGCACGGGGACTATTTATACAATATTAGGGCTGTCAGTTTTAACGCATCATGCGACTTCGGGCTTCTTTTTTCTAAAGTCGCTTGTAAATTTCATAAGTTGTGGGTTGCAGTTTGTTTGGGCTTGTTTCTGAAAGTGAATTCGCCTAATTGGGCTCTAAAATAAGTGGCGCTGCTGCACTACAGACACTTTGAGTATAACCAGCTGAAATATCCCTCCGCCTCATTACGCGCTGGAGTGCATCCAGACATAGGACCCGACGGTAGTAAAGGCAGAGGGAGAAACTCTGCCCGTATTTTCTGCAGTTTATGGTTGCAATAACCGGTGATAACTGCTGAAAGTGGATTACGCGGTGCAGATCACCATTTCGAGCAGAGATTGGTTGTGAAGATGAGTTTTTACACGCTGATAACATTGCAGAAACCCAACCCATAAACCATACTTTAATGCTTATTAATTGTCTTAAAAGTTGTCTCTGTATTTGACAAACTAAGGCTGAATCACATTGCCAAACAAAGTACCCTGGAGTTACAGCTGTGCTAAACAGTCTCTTTCAAGGGTATTAAGCTCCTGCCCAGTTGCAAGCAAAGTGTAAGACTCTGGAATGACCTGGAAATTTTAAACCCTTTTCCAGGCTTTAAACTGTATGAATGTGAATATAAACTGCATGCAAAAATATACAAAGAAATTACTGTTGTTGGTGTGAAAGCTCAGAATTAGATGTGTGTGAGAGAGTGAAAAATAAACAATAAAACTTGTGACTTTATTAAAATGTAAAATTAGTATTACTTTATATGTAAATGCTTAATACTATATCTATCTTTGTTTAAGAGGCAAAAAAATATTTCAGCGTTAAATATTTATTTATTTACACATTTGTTTACACATTGTGTAAACATCAGGGCGTTATCATTAGCGATTGAGCCATTATTGGCCACATTTTTTATGGCTCCAGGATGTTAAAAGTGCTTCAAAATAAAAACAAGAAATATTCAAGCATGATTTTTACTTATGTCATTTATTGCAAAATTGCATATGAAAATGCCCAAATAGTCTTTTACACTTTCAGAAATAAAAAGATAAAATATGCGATTAATTTGTGATTAATCTCAAGTTAACTATTGAAATTATGCGATTAATCACAATTAAAATTTTTTATCGTTTGACAGCACTATACAATATAAAAGAGAGAGCACTTATTAACAGAAAATGTCTTTCATGGAGATAGCTTTATGTATAGTTATACACTGTTTGTATATCTGGTGAAGCACATAGAAAGGAATGACGCCTCTTTTAAGTATTTGTTTTATTTTGTTGTCAAGAGTAGCTATACCTAATAAGAAGGTATTTCAGTCACAGCTGGAGTTTATTTAACTGGAAAACCCTATCCTGTGTGTTACAACACCTCTACTGCTATCTCCCCATTCTCTCACAGCGTGTGACAAATCTCTTCAAAAGTATACTTGGAATGCCACTGTCAAAGTCAGCCCTCCAGCTCTGGACAATCCACGGTTCAATGCAGAGACCACAGAAATCCAATCCAAATCCAATTTGGCCTGTGATTGATTACTGCGTTCACCAGTTAATTAGATGGGCAGCTAGGCTAATAACTGATGTAGATACATGGGGGGTCATTTCCTTCAGTTGCCATGTAAACATAGAATTGACCTTTCTTGCTGGGTATTGCTACAAGGCTGTCAGTGGGTGTAAAAGAAGAGATTACACTAATTTCACTAATAAGACAATAATCTGCTAATTCATCTTCCAAGGCTGGAATCCCTTTGTAACTAAATGCCATGTTTCCCCTTTTGTGAAACAGAATTGTTCTTCTAGTTTTTAAAGTTACCTTTTCAGACAAACCCTCTTGACTTTGAGGGCTTAATCAAACAGAGGACAAAAGGCACCATTTAGCCATGTCTTGAAACTTTGCTCTTATCAGACTAAAGGCCTCCTGGGTGATAACTCAAGGTGAACTGCATAAATAGAGGGAGTTAATTCTGTCCAATAAGACTATTTGGTATGAGGTGACATATCGACAGAACAGTTAAACCGTTATCTTGACCGATATTGTCACGATAAGTATGTCAGGGGGAAAATGGACCAAGTTCGCTTATAAAAAACACTTTTTTTCATACATCAATGTAACTATCTTCTCTCTGATTGGATAGTTTTATTTTGATTCATTAATCAATGTCCAGGATTAACTCTTACAATAATGGAAGAGGGCATAGTGACACTGATGTTTGACTCTTTAGGTAGTTGTTACATCATACACATTTTACGATACAATAGCTTGTACTTGTATAGCACTTTAACTAGTCTGACGACCCCAAAGCACTTTACACTAAAGTTATTCATTCACCCATTCATTCACACATTCACACCCTGACAGTGGTGAGCTATATTTGTAGCCAGAGCTGCCCTGACAGTGCGAAGGCTGCAATACATCGGCGCCACCGAACCCTCGGAACACCAGCAGCAGGTAATTCGGGTGAAGTGTCTTGCCCAAGGACACCACGACTGAGACGGTGAGGGAAGGGGGTCAAACCAGCAACCCGCCACTTGCAGGACAAACTTCCTAACTCCTGTGCCAGATTGCATGTTAAATGATTTGTTAACCCAAATAGAAATTCAGACAATCACATGGAAGTCATTAAATGCATCACGGTATCTAGACATGGTGAGGAAGAAAGAGAAGTTACGTGATTTTGAACATGGCATGGCTTGTTACCAGAAAGACAGGACCTAGTTTATCAAGAAAATGCTGATCTTGCAGCACAATCTTTTAGGTTTGCAGAGAAATAAAATATTAGGTGAATAGCAATTGTATAGACCAAAATGTTTAACGATTAGAGAGGAGAATAGGCATACTAGTTTTAAATTAATTACAAAATAGCTAAAACCATCAACTACAAACATGAACTAATACCAAGGAATGTGAAATCCCATCTCTTAATACAAAAAAGGGAAATTAAACCGCAATGCTTATGTGCTATAGCAGCAGAAGACCATTCCCGTCAGCTAACAGCAGGAAACTGAGACTACAGTACACAAAGGCTCATAATAATTAGACTTTAACAGATTTGAAAAAAAAGCTATCTGCTTCAATAAATCTTGCTTTCTGCTGTCACATTTAGCTGATAGAGTCAGAATTTCATCCAAACATGAAAGCATAGATCCATTGTTCTCTACATTGAGAGCCTTGTTGTACAATAGTGCAGATATGTTTTTATTTTATTTCATTCTTGGGATAGTTTTGCCCTCTTAGTACCATCTCAAAATCATAGAATCTTCACAGCCTCCCTGAGTATTGTTCCTCACCATGTCCTTTATAACTACAGTCTATCCCTTTTCTGATGGCTTCTTCCTCCAAGATAATGCATCATGGCGCAAACTCATATCAATTTCAACTAGGTTCTGGAACATGGCAATGAGTTGACTAGGGCTGGGTAAAGGGGCTGAGGATACTTTGCGCAAGAAGCCCAAGAAATCCAGCACCTTGGAGTCTCTCCTTGGGACAGTCTATTCACCAACAGTAAAGGATCAGGGACTAAAAACTCCAGCAATAATGGCTGAAGATGAAGTCCGAAGATACAAAGCTCAAAATCCTGCTGGGCTGAATGAGAATCCTTTGATATGGTGGAAGTCAAATGAAAGCTCGCCTTGCAAAACATTATTTTTGTGTACTAAGGACCAGTATTACATCGGTGAGGGTATTTTCAACAGCTGGTGACATCGTCACTGCAATAAGGAGCTGCCTAAACACAGATCATGTCAATTAACTAATTTTCCTTCACAAGAATCTCACAATTAGTGAGAAGTGAAAAGAAAGACAATAATTTGACTTTGCAGTTTAATATACTTTGTGTTTAGTTGGCAGTATTTTCTTGGCCCTTAAAAGAGAAAATGCCTTTATGCAAATTGCAGTGATGGAATGTTGTAGTTAAAGTTGAGTTTCACTTTTAATGCTTTTTAAAAATTTGCAAAAGAGACTTGAGACAGTTTTGTTTACATCCCAAGTTTAAACTGTCCGGTTTACAAGTCTGCACTTTGTTTGCACTTTGTGTTTAATGTAAAGGGAAACAAATAAAATACATATGTATTTTGTAACACAGTTGAGCCACTTTCATTATTGTAAGAGCAGATTGAAACAAATTGAATTGAATCGGACTTAATCAAAATTAATTATTTCAGAGCTGTATGAATCAAAATCGAATCTATTCAGGATTCAGGCCAAAATACCCAGCCCCAGAGTTCACTGTCTTCCACCAACATTCAGAGTCCTCAGATCTCAATCTAGTGAAGCATCTTTGGGATATGGTGGATTGGAAAATTTGCATTGCATTTGGATGGAAACACAGTTTTTCTACTGTGAAATAACCTGTGTTTCTTGTGATGTTTAAAGCTTAACCATACAAACTTTGGATGTCTGTGGGCAATATTTTTTGTGGACTTGCTTTAGTCCACATGTCCATCCTTTTAGCTCATTTGATTGACCACAAATTTTCAAGCAGTTTGAGATGTTAATAGATTTGTCCATGTTCATATTTTCAGTTTTCCCCTTTCCACCACATTTTCCCATTGTTTTCACTCGGGAGTATTGAAAAAATAGCAATATGAAGATGTGTTGTGGATTTCATTTACATTACGTTACATAACTATGCCACCCCTTCACTTTCAGTTCTCTCAACAAGTTGTCCTACTAGTGTACCACATATAAAATAAAACCATCTTTACCCTCCCTTATCACCTTCTCTCTAAAACTCATGTGTCCTGAGGGTTCTGAGTGGCAAAGCTGTTACATGAAGGTTAGAAATTGTATATTTGAGCCGACTCTTGTCTTACGTCAGGTGGACTGGCAGGGAACAAATGCAAATCCAAGTGTTGGCGCATCAGAGAATGAAACAAGTTTTTTATATATGTGGACAAGAGGATTGCAGAGTAAGATTCAGCTCCGACAGATTGCCACAGTGTGCATTTGTGGATAGCTCTTTGGTCTTTTCTGGAGCAACATCACACGGAAGGCAAAAAGTAGACAAGCTGATAGAACACAGGTGGTAATCTCTACATGCTAGTGAAAACAAAGAGCAAAAGCCTAAACAAAGCTTGTGTGTTGCTGAAAATGAAATTCAGGAGAGGAAAAGTCTTATGCTACACAGGCCTGAGGTTCTTTTTAGTTGATGTAAGTTTACATGACATAATATACAGGACAAAATAGTCAAATATTGTCTTTTTTGTATGCACCTTTGTGTCTCCCAATACAGATAATGTATGCACTGAGGTTAACCCCAAAGCACAATGATTTATAATGTTTAGATGTGCACCTGAAAACATTGTACACGTCTGTAAGAGTGTGTTTATCAAGATACACACAAAAAATAAAAAAATAAAATCTCCAAGCTGCAAACTGATTACTTAAAAAAATTACAAACGTAAAAAAAAATTTCCAAGTAAACTCTCAAGTCTTTGAAGGAGCAAGTTCAAGTCAAGTGAAAAATAAATAAGAAAACAAACAGAAAATAATGCATGGCTGATGTGGAAATAAAATTGTGTGTTTTGCTTGTCCAAAATGATGACTTTAAAGCTTGTTGCAAGTTTTGTTATACAGAAATCCAAGTGCAACTTTGTTATATGAAAAAAACTGATCAAGTAAAAAATGTGTTCAATGTGAGTTTCAGGACAGGTTGAGATTTTGGCTAGTTTTTGTTGAGGTGGGCGAGTTTTACATCGTCTTTGGGCTGGAAACTGCCAGTCAGATCTGGAAGCCCTGACTTTTATTGGCTTATTGGCTCAAGATTTGAGTTTCAGACCCAGCCATAGGCCCAAGAACATATCATAAGGCTACTTTTACCTACTGGAAGTTAACCCATCCATAATATTCCAAAACTGTTATTATTACTATAAAAATCCAAACCAAATGGGACATAACATAAAAAACAACAACAAAAAAGTTTGTTTTAGGTCAAGCAAAGATGATCTGCAGATCAACAGATTTGTTCTTTGGGGAATTCAGCTTTAATGGCTTCTTTTCTGTATGAGTGAATGCTATGTGGATAATTTTAAGATTTTAGTGTCAATGGTTTTATCTGTTAGATTCAGTTTTACAGTAGCTCAGCACTCGTATTCACAAAGATTGTCAGAGTCCTCTCAGAGAGCTCCTATCTTAGCCTAAAAATTCCTATAGGTGTCCTACCTTAAAAGCGATTCAGATCCCTGCTGAGAGTGACTGTGTAAGGAAATGACAGAAATTTTATCTCAATGAAGACGCTTGGATGACCCCATTGCAAGGTGTGACACTGTCTTTTAAGAGCTGTGATCGGCTGATAGTAGAAAAAAAAAACACACAAATGCACTCCTAGTGATCAAAGGAGAGAAATTAGACCGGATCACGAAATATGTGTCATGATGCTGAAAATTTGCAAAATTTATTGATTTTCACACAACATTAAAATATTTTAAAGCACCTTATTTGGATCCTCATTATTATTTTTGCTTTGCATACTGTCATGTTCAGTTGCCAGTCATTTGACCACCTTATTTATTTGATATTAATGCGCACGCACCTATCGACATTTTACCCGGATTGCCTGCTTGTATAAAGCGGTCATATTAGGCAAAATGACCGAATAACAACGAATAACAACCCATCTGTCCATTCTGCTCTGGGAGGAGAAGGACCGTTTAAAGGTAAATTGGTCCCTGGATCGCGGCACAAATACACAGTCTTTGAATCATATCGCCACAGATTAATGCATTTTTTTCTCTGCATGCCTGAAAAGTGAGAAGCACCGCAGCATTCAAAGCGAGGACATGGCGTTACACTTCTCAATGATCATAGGCTAATAAAATTATCATACAAAGTTCTCCCCACTGCTCTTAACAATTTGTCACTTTAGGACACTTAAGGCCTAAGATACTTTGTGAATAACCTTTATCTTACCGAGGTAAAATTCTTAGAATTTTTTTTCCCCAAAATGACGTAACTAAGAACTATTTTTAGTCTTAGGATTCTTTGTGAACCAGCTGCAGAGAAAGCTGGGTTTTTAGTGATGTCTTAGGACAGGTCAACAGACTAACACATTTTTATTTAGGTTCACATGTGCCATGTCCCCACCCTAAATACATATGCAAATTGGTATAAATACCCAAATGTCACCCACCACATGACCAAATAACCAAGGCAACGGCGCTGTCAGACAGTCAGAGATACCTTGAAGGATATTTGTACTGAATTACAGCAAACCAACAGCTTATTGAGTGACATCAGCAAATTATCAAAGAAACTGCCTATTTCGATGCAGGAGTGTCCCCACACACAGTTTGTGAAGTACTTTAAATCTTCAAAATGAGTCAGGATTTTATATATAAAAAATTACCTAGAAGTCAGCCATAACACAAGGAGTTTGCTTCTATTTAGTTCCCAACACCGCTATTATAATGAGAGTAATTATAATTATTATGCTAGTATAATCTCCTGAGTTGAGCAGTATTTTGGCAATAGGCATGCAGTCTTAGGTCTGATTAGATTTGGAAATCAGATCAGCTCCTCCCTACAAATGAGAGCCACAAATCAGGGGAATTCTATGTATCTAAACAACATGAATAAGGCCTTCCCATACTTGGGCTTGCGGTGGCTTAGGGATGACTGTGAAATATGTGACCTCTCAGTCAGAGAGAGCTATTTCTAAAAAGCTCCAGTTGCAAAGACCACAGCAGAGTTAAAACTTGTGGTTCCTGCTGCTATAATGCTGAATCACCTGAATGCTCCATCGTTAAAACACCCATGGCCGCATTAAATATCGTGCAATAATTTTAAACCTTCAAGTTACAGAACTTTGCAATCTTTATGGATGGATGTCCAACCAGAGATTCCCTGAGAAACTGTGTGCAAATAGGCATTACCAGTAGTGTGTTTGTAACATGTAACAGACTATGAACTGGGCTGGAGATTTATTGACTCTCAGTAGGGGGCGATAGCCCTCACAGCTTTTGCAAAGAAGCTGTTTTTAAGTCTATTAGTTTATGATTTAATGTTTCTGAAGCATTTACCTAATAGAAGTGGGACAAACAGTTCATTGCAGGATATGTGGCAATGTGTGATAATCTGCTGATCCGACACCATTTTTTTTCAGTGAGAATGAAAGAACCCCGAGATAATTTACATGCTCCTCAGCGCACAGAAAGACGCTCATTGCATCTACATGTGATAAAAACAGAGGAATATTTACAGTTTACATCTGATTGAGGTTGTTTTGATAATTTTTTGAGGTGTATACCATTATTGTATAAGGCTAAATGTGACTCAATTTCTTTAAAGAGATTTAGACCACCAACTCTTGAAAAACATTGGGTTTGCTATCCTTAAATTAAATAGAAGTGAATGAAGCCATATGTCTATGTATTTGAGTGAATTTGAATACTATGTGGTTTATTATTGTCAGTTTGAAAAGGTTTATCTGGCTGCCACAAATTTTCAGGACAAGTCAAAAGTTTATGTGAATTTCTGCACACTTTCATGCAGTGTTAATTTTTATACATCCCAAGTTGTGCACAACATGTTGCACTGCAAGTTTGTTGTGTGTAAAGATGATTTAAACATGAGGCCCCTGGAGTGTAGAAACTTTTAAGCTTAAAAAACAGTAGGTAGATTAACCACAGTAGTATCCGTTTTGGGTTCAAGAAACACATTTTGTGCACCATATAATTTTATATTTAAAAGCATTCAACTATCTTCACCAGTTCATCTTAAACATTTGATCTCAAATTGAAAGCCATTATGAATTATGATCAAATGGGGTTTTTTTCTGCTCGTTTTCAAACTGAAACAGGAAAGAAAGCTTTCAGGTTTTCTGCCCCTCTGCTTGGTATGCCCTACAATTTAAACTGACACGGTCAGAACTGGTTTCACTTAAACTGACTATAGAAATCCTTTGAACAGGGTCTGTTTCCCAACCACACACATCCATCTTCATTTGTCTGAGTGGATGACAAGTGTACCTTCTACCTGTGAATATGCCTTCTTAATTACAGCTAAATATCGGCTGTGCTCACATCCATAAATTCAATTCCATGACACTCTCTACAATTCATCTAGTTGTAGCTCAGTTCAAAGCTACCATCTGCTTAAAGACATGACACAAGCTTGGAGGCCCTGCCTACCTTTGCCCACAGGTGGAAGATGGATGGCTGCAAAAGGCCAAAATCGATCTGTATTTGACACAAGTGAGATATAAAGCCAGACACAGCCGGCGCCACTGTTATTCAAGATGAAGGGAAAAGATTCTGATATCTAAAGTTGTGTGACTTCATTTGGAAGGAAGGAAGGAAGGAAGGAAGGAAGGAAGGAAGGAAGGAAGGAAGGAAGGAAGGAAGGAAGGAAGGAAGGAAGGAAGGAAGGAAGGAAGGAAGGAAGGAAGGAAGGAAGGAAGGAAGGAAGGAAGGAAGGAAGGAAGGACATGATATGATTCTTGGTTTTAGTTTGTTATTTGTCTGTTTTTTCATTTTCCTGTTTGGGCAAACAGTAGTTTGCCAGTAGTTGCATTGACTTATTCCTATAACTCTAACTTTATCTGCAACCCAAGAGGGTGTACACTTACCATTGACTTGCATTTTAACAGTAAAAAACCAAGGACTTGGCTTACAGAGCACTTTTTTCCCGAGGGCTTATGGCGCCCCCTTGGCAATTTTCCTCTGGGCATTGAGCCATTCAAAGATCCTTTATTGTCACCATGTGTTACCGAGGTGAAATTTATTTTCGGACACTCTGGCTAAGAGTACAGATAACAGAAAACAGGCAATGAACAAAGGTTACAGCTTGTTTGTTTGTTTGTTTCACATTACAGCGCAAAAGATTAAAAAGATAAGAAAGATCAAAAGTTCGTATCAGACGTCGAGGACCGTGATATCAGTCCCTTCGTGAGTGGTATGAGCCATGTTACATGGATTAATTGTCCTTAATAAGTCACAAATAACAGGTAATGAGGTAATAAGGTGCTTTTGTGCAATGATTTGAGGCTTAATTTACAGAAATGTATGTTCAGATATTCCCGAGAGAAGAGTGTGCAAAATGGGCAACAACAGTAAGCATATTTTAACATATGATGGACTATAACATATTTGACATTAGATGGTTTGTAACATATGGGTGTAACATATGACGAACATTTGATGGACAAACTCTCAGTAGGGGTCTCTATTGCCCTCTGATGAGAAACCGCAGCAATAACAGTGGACGACTTTAACATGTAAATGTAGGACCATAGTCTCCCATCAGGGGGCGATAGCCCTCACAGCTCTTGGAAAAAAGCTGCTTCTAAGTTTATTTGTTTTGGATTTAATGCTTCAGAAGCATTTATCTGATAGGAGAGGAATGCAGGATCAGTGCAGATGATTCTCAGGCCTCCAGAGTGGGTAAAGGGAGTCTTTGTTGTCCTTTGTGGATCGGGATCCAGTCCGGTTTCAGCGGTCTGTACAATCTGTGTACTCCGAGGTTGGATTGCAGTTCCAACAGTCCTGTACTTTATTGGATTGGAGGTTGAAGTGGTGATAACACAAACTAAAACACAAAAACAAACTAAATAAGCCGGATCATCCTGGCTGCAGCAGGACCCTAACCTCGCCATCTTGATCACCATCAGGTGGCCCGTATCAAAAACCTTCACTGTTTGAGCTTTTCTATGAATTATACCGAGAACGACTTGTTGTGTGTATTCTTTAGTGTCAGTATGAACCTTGCTTTCTCCTCTACAAATTATCTGCCTCCCACTATATAAAAAAAATCTGCCCTCTTGAAGATAGCATTAAATTGATATTTTTGAGAGCAGCTTTTCTATTGTGACCATTTCTATAACAAAAAGGAGAATTACGATACTCAGGTATACTGTCAATTATAGTACAATTTTGAGAGGTTTAAAGATGTTTGTGTGGCTGAATAGGAAAAATATTAATGAAGTGCCACAAAGCATAACATGTGTGGACTTAAATGTGGAAAAACAATTAACAGGTAACATACATAGTATAAAAAAATATTTAAAAAGCCTAAATAACCAGTTATGTAAACAACAAGAGATTGTAAAAAAATATATACATTCAACTGCTCAAATAGTATAGCATTTCTAAAGTGCTTCAGTTGTTTGGGGACTTGTCTTCAGTGTCTGTGTGTGTGCAGCAGACCCGTCTCCACATTCACCTTCTACAGCAGCTGCATCACTTTACCTGCCGCATGTATATTACTTTTATGTTTATCTGTACCTGCATGCCATTCAATTGCAGATTTACCCTGACTGCTTACATCAACATTGCATTGAGAGTGTGCAGAAGCCATGGAAGGGGTCTTGTTTACTTTTCGTTATAAATTCATACTCTTTTGTCTATTCAAAATTAAATGAGGTTTTGCGTTTTGACATGATGCTACCTGTCAATGTCGTATGACGTAGCAGCACGTGGACCCTTGTTTACTTTTTTTAACAAATGACAAAAAGATATTAATCTGACACCAGCACCAGGATAGGATGCCTCCTGGACGCCTCCCTGGTGAGGTGTTCCGGGAGGAGGCCCAGGGGAAGACCCAGGATACGCTGGAGGGGCTATGTTTCTCGGCTGGCCTGGGAACGCCTTGGGGTTCCCCCGGAGGAGCTGGCCCAAGTGGCCGGGGAGAGCGACGTCTGGGCCTCCCTACTGAAGCTGCTACCCCACGACCCGACCCCGGATAAGCGGAAGAGAATGGATGGATGGAAAGTCAGGAAAACACAAGTGGGCAGAACTGCTTTCCATTTCAAGTCTTGGTTCTGCACAAATTATAATAAATAACCAACATGTACAGAGGCGAATATGAAACGTACTCCCTGTTAACACGTTTTCTCTATTGCTTTAAGAGAAAATGCCATGATATAGGCCAAAGTAAACATTGAAGTTCAACCTGAGGTTTGAAAAACTAAGATCCTTTCAGAGGAAAGTCAGGAGACGGACCCAAAGCCCTATTTAAACACAGTAGACCTTTAAGAAGATTGGTGTTTAAAACGTAAGCAAATATCACCCAAAGAATAAATGAGAGACTGCTGGCTTTCTATTAAAAGTTTCAGGAATGAGATACTTGCTAAAACGTTAAAAACAAGAGTAACCCTAAAGTAGTAAGACTAAAGTAGACCCCATGCTGGGATAAACTAGGACTGAATGATAACATTTTAAAAAAAAATTCTTTACTGTTCAACTAGGATATGTAATACATCCTGCTTTGTTAGGTTTTTTTCTTTTTGATTGTTTTCCTTTTGCCATTCTTTCTAAGTAATGCATCAATAAAAACTTTGGATTTTCTTTTACATCATTGGACATCCTAAAAATAACAAAATACCACCAGCTCAGTCACGCTGTTCCAATTAAAATTCAACCACAACCCAATTAAACATATAACTATGTTTAATTGAGGTGGCATCAGAATGAAAAGCAGTTTATGATAGAATAAAAATCCTGCACAGCTCCACAGCTTGTATTTTCACTATTACCTGGAAGAGATAGGGCAGTGAAGCATTACCATATGGGAACAGCCCAGAGAAAGGCGACGTCGAGCAGAGGCAGCGATAAGGTAATGTGCTTCTGGCTGCTGTATCTCAACTCTCTTCTCCGGTCTAAAGCAGCCTTCCAGTCCTTCATCTGATTGTTTGCATATCTGTCTCCCAGACAAACAGACACTCATACTGTCGATAGAACTAACTGTGTTTTCAAGATGATTTTGCGGGCCTTTTATGAGATTGTAGCTACACTCTCTTCCAGCCCTCTAACACAATACCCACTCAGTAGGAATAATTTAATTTGCTGAGATTTTACCACACACATTATCTATAGAAACAACACTTGAGCAATCACTTAGTAATTTTGTTTAGGCTATCCAAAGGGATTAAGGAAATCATTTCTCAGTTGAAAAGTTAAAGAGAAAAAAAAAAATAAAAAGTGAGACTCTGGATATTGTCACAGTGTGTGACTTCTCAAAGCTGCACGCTTAATTTGCGTCACTCACAAAAGTTGGTGGCGATTGCTGCTTCTCCACTCGTTCATAATGCCTCAAGAGGAGGGTGGTAATCACTGCAATTATGCTCTTCTAATTAAGGCTTTGCTTGGTAGTGCCTTAATGGACCGCACAATACTGACAAATTAATCCATCCCCGGATAATAAATCTGATTT
Organism: Fundulus heteroclitus; assembly: GCF_011125445.2. NCBI lineage: Eukaryota > Metazoa > Chordata > Actinopteri > Cyprinodontiformes > Fundulidae > Fundulus > Fundulus heteroclitus. Next base: position 11,112,372 of record NC_046361.1, read on the forward strand.
GACAAAGCACAAAATCATTAACCTTCTGACCCACTGTGTCCAGCAAAGTGAGATGCATGACTGGTGGCAGATGTTGGGATCGGGACTCTTACTGGTGTCCTTCTTACCTCCAGTTCTTAATTAAAGTCTTTTCCCAACATTCTTTTATTCTATAGTCATACATTTTTCATATTTGTGTTTTGATAAAAACTCATTTACACAACAGATTTTTATACTGCGGTTCTTTCAATTGTGTAAACTCATAAATTATGAGCAAGAATTTTCCATCAAGTTTCTGTTTGACCTGCAGCATCTAGGGAAACTATTTATAACCTGTTTATTGTATTTTTTTGGGATTATATGTTATACACCAACAGAACATAGAGCATAATAATCAAATGGAAGGAAAATTAAGTTAAGTTTTTAAACAAAAAAGCTTTTTAATGTGATGTGATGTGCAGTTTTTGTTTTTCTCCAAATATGTTTTGTATGTGGGCTAAAACTTTAATTTTGATCTTGCTTGGCCAGAGCATCTTCATTGTGTTTGCTGTGTTTCCACGGGGCTTGTAGTAAACAAGAAAATAAACTTTCTTTAAACAAATAATTATCTTGCTACCCATATTTTTGGAGTGCACCAATAGTTGTCCTATCAACAGATTATCCTGCCAGACCTGTGGATATCTGCATATCCTCCGGTGTGAGCCTGGGCCAGAGATACCCTGGTCCTCTTGACTGTTTCTCTAATTAGTGCTCTTCTGCCCCAACCTGCCATGTTTTGGTAGGCTTGCAATGTAGGTGGCTGCACAGTTTTAATTGTTTCAGAGTAAAAGGGGTTTGAACAAATATTCCAAAAATGCTTTCAAATGCTTTTTTTCTGTAAATGTTTTTTAAGGCCCTGGGTCATTCTTCCACTGTACAACTATATACAGCTCTATAACTTAAAATGACAAAGAAATGCATTACATGTTGTATTTGTAATGCGACAAACTGGGGAGAGGTCTAAGAGGTGGGAATACATTTGCACTGTTATGTACACTATGTAGACTACCTTCAACACTTGCCTATGATCTATGCCTCTTACAGCTCCATAGCCCTGCTCCCTCTTGGTCTGTCTCTTTGTTTTTTGTTTTTTGTTTTTTTTAAGTGTTTTCCACACTGCTTCTGTCGCTATTACTCCACCTACATGTTTTACAGCACAGATAACCCCTTTTTGCTTGAAGCTGTTAAAATCCTGTTCTGGGAAATATAGGAAATTGCAAAGTGATGCAAAACCTGGGGAAAATGGCAAGCTGGGTGGAAATAGATACATAATAAATGTAAATTACAACACCTACGCGATTGGTAGACAAATAGCAAAGCAGACAAGGCGATTTAGAACAAAGTCAAACAATCTCACAGAGAATTCGGTTAATAAAATACAAGATCATTTCAAGTTTTTGTCAAATCTCAGACGTCCAAGAATAACCACAACACTTGAAGCTTATTGGGATGTAAAACAAATAGAAAGAAGTGTGTAATTATGAAGTGAAAAAAAAAAGAAATATTTTTCGAACTTCTTTACAGATTAAATTCTAAAATGTTTTAAGTGTGTTGTGTTAGTACAATTGCAAGGTCAATTGACTGAATAAGAAGAGCATTACTCGCAACTAAAGGGCCCATGTTAACTCTGAGTGAGCAGCAAAGATCTTCAGCACAGATCAGAGAACCTGTTGACAGGACAGCCATTCATCACTGACAATATAATTCTGGTCTTTAAGGACGGCATACATAAAGAATGCCACAGGTAAAAGAGAGCCAAAAGACATTGTTGTTATAATTTGCAATACATTATGAAGGGGACACTGGATATGAATAAATTGGAAGTTTTTGGCCAACACACAAAATGCTAGGTGTGATGCTGTAAACTAACACTGCACATCTGAAGTAAGCATCCACATGGTAGTGGTACAATCAGGGCGTGTGGATGCTTCAGCAGGCAAACTGAATCTGGTCAACATAATGAAAAGATGGATGGAGCTAAATCCAGATCAAACCTAGTAAACCTGTTAGAGGCAGCACTGAGAATGAGGCAGAGGTTCTCAGGCCAACAGGAAAACAATAATAAAAATACTGCTAAATCTACAATTTAATGGTTTGGATCAAAGCAAATTCATATATGGGAATGGCCCAGGAAAAGTCCAAACCAATCTGGCAATACTTGAAAATTGCTATTCAGAGATGCTCACAATTGAAACTGGCAATTTGCACAAAAGCATTGGTAGGAAAGCTAGTAGAGACATACCTCAAAGGATAAATTGGAATGAAAGGTGGTTCTACAAGGCATTAACTCACTGGGACTCTATACAAAAGAAAACCACACTTTAAAAAAATGCATAGTTACCCTTCCACTTCACAATTATGCACCATTCTGTATAGATCTATCACATAAAATCCCAATAAAACACATTAAATGTAGCAATATTCTGACAATATGTAAAGAACTGTGTCATGTAAATTTGTACCTGTACCAGGCTAAGAAGCATCTCTCTTCCAGATGTTAGTTAATGTAGCTGTACCACAATGTATTCTTTTTAACTGTATCAGAGGTCTTTGGGAAAAGGGTATACAATGCAAGATTCCTCTTCAAGATTGAGTTTAAGAGAAAGGCTTTAACTTTCTCACATCATCCCACTAACAGCTCAAATCACGATAAATTGCACAGAAATTGTTAAATTTGGCAGGGGAGACCATGTTTAATGGTACAAAACACCCAAAGAAAACAGGTCAGCCTGAAAGAGAGATGAGATGCACATCATTCCTTTGAATGCCAAGTTATACTCTGCACAGGCAGATGAGTGGGAGTAGGAATTGTATGCATTTTACCTGGACGACCAAAGTTTCACTGTGGTGGAGAATATAGCACCCCACCACCACCACTGTGACATCAGACCATATATTGTGTGACATTATTGCTACTGGTTTTAGTAGAGGGAACTCTCAATAATCAACACTTAGTGTCCACTATATTAGGTAGGCCTACAAATTGCTAAAACCAGGTGGGAGCCTCTTTTGCATTCAGAACTGCCTGAAATTCTTTGCAGATTCAGCAAGGCATTTGAAACATTCCTCTGAGATTTTAATCCACATGACTTTAAAGTGTTGTGCAGCTGCTGCAGATTTGTCAGCTCCACATCTATGTTGTGAAGCTCTCATTGCACCACATCCCTAGGTCCCAAACCAGGTTGAGAAGGGCTTAGCCTTGTGACATGCTGCATTTTTATTGAAGTAGCAATGAGAAAATGAGTAGTGTTCATAACAAGATGGACATGGTCAGCAACAAGTCTCAGATCAGCTGCAGCACTTAAACAATGTTCAGTAGGCACTAAAAGGCCAAAGGTTTATCAAGGAAATATCACCCCATACCATTACACAACCACAACCAGCCTGAACTGTTAATACAGTACAGTATTTTTCAGACTATAAGGCACACTTAAAATCCTCAAATTATCTCAAAAAAACATGGTGCGGCTTATATATGATCACCGTTGTGCTTAGTGACTGATTTTATGTGGTACAATGTGCTCAAAAATCTGTTGAAATTTGTAAGTACGACTTTGATTAGCAACAAAGCCGCTCAATGGACATTGGGAGCATTATGGTACACTGTGTCACTACCCGAATGGCCCCCTGAGCAGTCTACAAGACCGCCCGAATGTAATGTCTAAACTAGAAGTGCATTAATTTAATGCAGCCTGCACCAGAGTATTCACAACTATAGACCAAGTAAGTTAATTCAATATAAAAGTTGTTTATTTTGGCTTTATGTTAGAAACAGAACAGTGTAGTCCAGCTACTCTGTCCTCTCAACAAAATGGATAGCTCTCCCTTTCAGGGGAGAGCTGTGTACGCGGAGGGGCAGCGTGATATTACACACTTGGGAATAATATTTAATGCACCTTATAATCCGGTGTGCCTTATGGTCCGAAAATTACAGTACATGATGGAACCATGCTTTGATATTTACACCAAGTTTGAGTGCTATCGTGTGAAAGTTGCAGCTAAAATTGAGATATATTATATCAGGCTATGGTTTCCCAATCATATGTTGTTCAATTTTGGTGGCCTTGATCAAATTATAGCCTCAGTTTCCTGTTAATGGACAAGAGTTGTACCTGGAGTCTTCTGCTGTTGAAAGCCTGTCCATGGCTCAATATGTTGTGTGTTCCGAAATAGTATTCTGCACACCTTTGACGTAATGAGTGGTTATTTTAGTTACTGTGTCCTTTCTATGAATCTCAAGTGAGTCTTCCCATTCTTCTCTGACATCAACAAGGTCCTTTTGTCCACACGACTGTCAATCACAGATCCTTTTATGTTTTTCAGACCTCTCACTGTAGACCCAAGAGATGATTGTGTGTGAAAATTCCAGTAAATAAGCAGTTTTGAAAACATTCTGCCGTGGTTGGTGGGTTGCTGGACTGAAATGCAGAAAAACCACATATAAAGATGTGAAAAATGTTAATGAAGAAGTGAAGGACTTACAATTTATGGCACAAAGAGAACAAGACATGGAACCAAAGTGAGTGTAGCAGAAGAATCCAGTACTGAACAAAGGAAGCCATGGTGTTTAAATGGAGATTTGATCTGTGAAATAGGAACCAGGTGAGTCTAATCAGTAGGATATTGAATAGCTCTGGAGAGGTTCAAGCAAAGAGACTGAGTAAATGAGATTAATTACACAGTAAGTCCAAAGGGAATTTAACCAAAAGACAAATTAACTATAAGACTAACACTAACATAAAAGATTAAGATGAGTGCAAAAAACAAATATCATAAATAAGTTTAAAGCTAAATACAAAGGAATGCAATAACATCAGATAACCTAAACAACAACAATGGACACAGAAAGGAACTAGATATGGAAAGGCACGGACAAAAGTAAAGAAAATCCACAAATGATTAGAGCAGAAACACAAATGAAACCCAAACAGCCATGGATCATGACACATTCAGAAACAAAAAATCTTGATCATGTTTCTGTAAGTCCCAGTTGTACTTTATCCCTAATATGGTCTGATCCAGAGTGACATCCAGAGTGAGCAGGATTCCACTAAAAACTGACTTTTCAAACACATTAAACTATTCGCTAGCTTTGCTAATGAGTATGATAAATAAGAACATAAAAAGAAGATAACATCTTTGAAGTTTATTTCATTTCATATTTGTATACTGTTAGAATTTTTAATAAGGCCTATATGGATGAACTGAAGGGAACATAAGCAATTAGTATTAATCTAATCTGCAGTGGTCTCACAGTTTTGAAAAAACAAACAAAAAAGCACTGAAGTTTCACAGGGATTTTTAATACCTTATATTAATTGCTTACAATAGATTTTTTTAAATGTCTTTCATGACATCTGGCCATGAAAGCGTTCAAGACCCAACACTAATGCTCATGTGTGAGCTTGCTCTGCTAGTCCTATTAAAAGTTAGTATAGTCCAAACTGTCTGTTCCAAGTTATTAAAAGCTTTGTCAAAGGGATATTTCCTCTCAGATTTCAACTTTCGGATAATCACAATAACTGAGAAACCTATCACTCATTTAATCTACTTGAAAAGGAATTTTCCACTTTTTTTTCAAAGCGACAAACCTTTCCACCTTCACATATGCATTCTTAATAATTCAATATGCTCCCGGGAGCGGAGGAATGATCTACAATATGGCCCATACTGGGAATAGCACTTAGACCTCATCCTAGATATTGTTTGTTTGGTGCATAGTCAATATGGTGGCAGCTCTATCTGTGTGATTGATACCGCCCTCTGTGCGGACCCCAGCTTTCCATTAGTGGAAAATGACTCCAACTGATTTATGGTGTCATGCAAGCTACTCATTTCCTCATGATGCTTTGATTTTTTTAACTGTAGTTACAGCTAGACCCCGCCTCTTCCTCAGCAAAAGTTCTTTTCAGTCTTCTACGCCTTCCTATTATCTTCAAAGAATCCTTTGATAAATCTTTCATGAATCAGTAGCTGTTGAGCTCCTGGGACCCATATGGTGCGTTGAATGTACCTTCTTCATTTCATTTATCTGCTGATTTGTGCCAAAGACGCCTCGCTGTGTCAGGTGGGCTTCCGTGGTCGTGGGCTTGAAGTTTCTCTTGGCAGAGGATCACGAGGGACAGCAGCAAACATCTGTTACTGAAGGAGTGGGTGTTCTCAGAAATGCAGACAGAGCCACCAGAGTTACACTGTGTGTATGTTTGTGTGTCGGCATTTATGCCCACTCAGTCACTTATCAGCCAAGAGGCCTTACTAAAACAGATTTATTCATTTTCCCAGAAATAGATGACCTCCAGCTGGCTGCAAATTCTACAATAGTTTCTATTAACTGCATTGGCTGTCCTTACTGTTGTTAGCGGAAACTATAACGCAATGCATTATTGTTGATAATCCGAGTGAATGGAGTTGTTCATTCACTCTTGTAGTATACCTCTTTGTCCTTGATTTTTAAAGGCAAGAACACAGTTTTAGCACATGTGAGCAAAAGCATATTTAAATCAGAAATTTGTTTTAATGTGCTGGTGCACGTTTTAACTGACATTTCCAATTCATTGCGTCCATTTATGATTGTAAATAATGTGCAGTGATGCACACAGCAGGGTCCCAGGGAGAGGAAACAGTTCCCTTATGGAACCAGTGTTTCTGAGCAAAGGGAAGCAAGGCTAATTAAATTCTCCAGTCCAATGGTTAAAATGTGTGTGTAATGACCAAAGTGCAGCAAATACTTCACTTGTGGAAGGGGTCAGTTAAAGATCAGCCAACCAATTGGCAAAACAATTAACGGTAATTCCAGATTTCACATTTAGACGGTTCTGCTGTTAATAACACATTGTAGCAACAAGTTTGCCCATACAGGCAAAAGGGAATGAAGACAGTATTGCAAGACAATGACATTTTTCATTTTAAAATTTACATTAATATGTTGAATGTTGATGCGGAGTCTCTTGCCTCATCTTTGGTAGAAAGAACCCATTTACCCCACTTGTATTGCAACTTTTGATGCCCCACATATAGTAGAAACAGTGAGTTTAAAGGGCAAAGCACTGAATAAATAAAGTATTGCATGCCCTCACATTGCCACAATCTGGGTTTGATATTGACAAGATCTTCTTTTTGAAAGCAGAGATGTGTTTGATTTGTTTTCTGCCTAACAGTCTATTTACATTTCAAGGCAAAAACGCAAAGCAGTAGTTTTTCTTGTGAGCATGCAGGAAGTAGTTATTTTTCCTATATATTTTGTCAATGGTTTCCATCCTTTTGGTTAAGGTGTAGCAAAAAATGCAGGGCAGCAAGAGCTAAGGGATCTGATCTTACAGATGAGAGCAGATAATGAGAATTTGCAGCAGGAGCAGGCCGCAGACGTGCCTGGTTTGAGTGCTGCACCTTCTGCTTCTGCTGCAGCTTTAAAGCACCAAGCCCCTAGTGAGACGCCCAAAGTTAAAGTTGTGCTATGTAACCATTTTGTTGATCATGTCATTGATGATTCACTGTGCTGTGAGCTGAAACACTCTGGAAAGCACTGATCGATCACCGAACTGAAGAAATCAGATGGGAGTGTGCCTGAAAGTGTTAGGAGCCAGAGTCATTCTGTTCCCTTGGTTTCAGGTACACAGTATCCCTTAGTTGCACCTCATCCACTTTTGATATCTGAAATGAGGAAGATGTTAAAGCTACTGCAAGAGCAGCTAAATAAAATCTCCCAAAGGATTTGATGTCTGTAAAGTTCTCAGGTTAGTCGCTCCTTTCATCATGGCCCTGCCATGCTGTTAGCAGCCTGGTCATTTTGTTCCTCATCTCTAGTCCATTCTGCCTTCAACAACCTGCCAGGCAGCTCGATCATGCTACAGTCTACAACAACTGCACACCCACAGGTTGGGGGTTGCAGCCTCTGTCCCATGAGCTATTTTTTAACTCCTTGCCCATTAGATATTGGTCCCATGGTTTCTACCATCACTGAAAGCTTATTTCACCAACATACTGAACTTTGGAGAATTGATAAGTTTCAGTCTTGTGGGTTGGCTATTCAGTGGGTTAGTTTTCCATTATATTGACTGCCTTGAGATTGAAGATGAGCTCCGATGCATAACTCAATGGCACAGTTTGGTGCGTTGGTTGTTAAAAGCTCCCCTGGTGGTGGTTCTCTCTGGTGTCTTGGGGAGGATTTGTTTTCTGCAGGTGTTACCAAGTGCTCGTGACAAGTGGATAAATAAATAAATAAATAAATATGCTCAGACATGATGTTTCTCTCTTGACAGTTTCATTGGCAATCATTTGTTGGGTTCTCTACAAAAGTTTGAAATATCACGCAAATAATCCTAGAAGGCTCTTCAGAATACTTTTTTCTGTCCACAGGCAAGTAAACGGGATAACAGTGCAAAACATTTTAATACTTTATTATTTTTTGTATAATTGCAGGATGTGCCATGTACACATTCAATCCCCCGAGCTTGCTGCAGGTATAATTAAGTAATCATGTATTGCCCACTCATTTCAAGACTCAACGACTCAATCATGAATCATTACAATATTCTATACTATTTTTTAACAAGATCAGAACCATTTTAACAGTTTTAAGCAGTTTTGTAAGACTTACTTGTGAATGAACAGTGTCTATCAGTTTTCACTGCCCATTACCCTGTTTTTTAATCAACAATATAATGACAACATCATTCTATCACACAAACATGGTCTGGGTTTATTTGACCTTCCCTTCCTATCCTAGGGCCCCGGAGCCTGGTATGCAGGCATTGCATAAGTGCCATCAGGCAAGAGTGAAGAGCCCACAAGAAATCACAGGGTTTGTCAGGGAGTGTGGTATGAAGGCTTGTTGCATCGAAGGCATGATAAAAAAAATTTGCAACCTGCTTCGAGCAGTATTCAAGCACAAATGTGTTGTTTGAGCCCTAGGAATCTGGCCTACCTGCTGGACTGCTTTCCTCTTCTGGTCTTGTATGGGTACAGAAGGCCATAGCTTACAGATTGGTCTTCAATCAACATTTGCTGCTACAGTGAATTCTTAGTCTCTCTATTGTGTTGGATCAGCTGAAGGCTATGGTTCTATCAATAATCAGGAGAAAGGGAGGTCTCTTCTCACAATATACAACCTCATGTCTTTTCAGCTCATGATGGTGATCTGGATGGATGGATGGATGGATGGATGGATGGATGGATGGATGGATGGATGGATGGATGGATGGATGGATGGATGGATGGATGGATGGATGGATGGATGAACACTGGTTCCATACTGTTATGTATTTGTGTGAAATTACCAAGGTGTCGTCACTGGCCACTTCTGAATGAGAATTGTGGAAACGGTGAGTTCACAAGGCAAAGTATTGGACAAAGAACTGCATACCACTTATGGATCCATGCAGAGTTCTCACAGAAGGCTTGATGTTTTGTAACAGCGATACAGTGTAAAGTCAGTCAGCAACTGAGGTGGCATTGATTAAAATTCTGTAAATAAAGACAACAAAAAAAACAACAGCAAAGATACAAGGGGGTATACTCAGAAGAACTCTGATCATTTAACATGTGCCTGAGATGAGGGGAAGTGTAAACAATTTACAACTAAAGTTTTTTTTTTTTAGATGGCCATGTTTCATTAAAGAAATATACCACAATAAAGCAATTAAATAAAAAGGTAAAAGTCAGGATATACTTGGTTATTGTTTTAGAGGAAGCAGCAAGTTGTGGCATAAACAAGATGGAGTGGATGTCTACACTCAAAAAGCAACAAATACCGCTATACTGCTATAGCGACACATTATACTTCATGGCTGGCATATCAGCTGAAAAAAGTTTGAAAGAGTTGTCACAACCAGCATATGAATTGTGACAGCATTTTCTGAAGGTTGTATGGAAATAAAACTGCTTGCTATAATCCAATGGCACCCTGTTAACTCATGTCTTCCCTTAAACTGAAAAACCACTTCAACTCTTTTCCTTTCAGGTTCCCGGTGCAATGTTTACTTCCTAATTTGTGGAACTACACAGTTTCACAGCATTGAAGCTTAATAATTGGAAGATGGGGCGAGTTTAATTTCCTGCACAGTGTGTGCACTATGAGTCTTATTGCTGGTGTATAATATGAAAGAAATAATTCATAGCTGAAGCCTTTTTATAAAGTTTTCAGTTCTTTCTGAAGTTTGACTCTGTATGTAAATATATCACTATTGAATATCTTGCAAATTAATATTAAGAGATCACCAATGCTTCACTCAGAAACAGCCTGGAGGGAGTTGTTCAGACCTTCCTCCTCCCATCGATCTGTCCTAGCACATATGAGTCCCTTGGATGGAGAATGAGATGGAAAGACAGATTTACAACTTGTCTCCAGAACTGCTTTCACTGCTCTGGTCTAACCTGGTAAATAAAGAGAGCTGAGTCCAAAAGCAAAGACCACAATTTTCATCTATGGCCAGGAGACTGGGATCAGACATCCAGGGTAAAAGCAGTTGAAAGGAGCTTCCTTCATTGTAGTAGCCTGACTCAGGTTCATAGACATGATGAGGAGCACTATGATTCAATGGATGGATGGAGAAAAAAAATTTTTTATTATTTACAACTATAAGATATAAATGTCAAGTACGTCCCATTTATTGATCAAATCCCTTTTGTAGTGACACTTTTGAGATGTTAATGGACATAAAATGTGATGAACTTATTTTCTTCTTCCAAAATCTCTTCATCTGGGCAAGTTAGTGTATATTTTTCCCATCAGTGCAAGACAATAGTATCCCTGGAGGGCAAAGTAAGAAGAGGAAAACGTCCATGTTTTTTTTTTCCACTCACCAAGTGTGATATCAAGCCTTGCTGGAATCCTCTGTCCTTGTCCCAGGGGCAGAGTGTTGTGATGTTCTAATGGATTTTGCAACAAGGGCACATCTCTAGGTGGTCTGAGGATGCAATTATGCCAGTAATAGTAGTGCCACTGTAAAATGAAAACATCAGCAGGAGCAAAAATGAGCATATACAAGATCCCAGCAGTGTGACAAGTTTAATCGCGTGTCTCTAGTGCTAACCTCAAATAACATTCTAAGTGCACAGCTGGAGATAGACCACATTGCCCTGATTATGAAGACAGATATTACTTCAAGATTCATATTTCCAATTTCAAAATGAAGCTTTGTTCATAATAATGGCAGTGTTGGAGTAGAGGGAAATTAGTTTTGTCATACTGAAAGCCATTTATGGAACAATCCTCTTACTTAATCAGCATAAATCTTAAGCTTTTATTGTGAATTGCACTTTCAGATGATGAGCTTTGCAGTTTTAACTTCTTTAAGCAAATGTACTGAAAGAAAAAGGAGAAATAGTGATCAGTACTTCACTTGTCAGAATGTGGTTTGTCAAAGAATAAATAACTGCAGCAACGTTAAAGTTCATATTAATAAAAGAACCATGGAAGTGGTAAGAAAAGGAGCCATAACTCTCTTCTTATCAGAAATCATAGAGCTCATTGAAATGGGTTGGTTTCCTGGCACAGGCCTGGCTTTTCAGCCCAGACCACAAATTTTCAGCAGGACTGAGATCGGATCCATTTGATAAGCTGAACTGTAGCCTGCATTATCCATTCCAAAACTGTATTCCAGGTGTGTTTTAGGATAAGTGCCATCTTAAAAAAACAATTGTTTTTAACTTTTAACCATTGAGATGCGTATTTGAGTTGAGGTTAAATAAGTTTTCGTTGTGGAAAGTACCAGTACCACTAGCAGATAAAAAAAAAAAAAAACTCAGTATGATGCTGCCACCACCATGCTTGAGAATGGGTACCAGGTTTTTATGTCTGAAAGCTTTACCTTGATTTCTACAAACATGGGTTTCATCAGTTTAACCAAATTGATCAATTTGATCTCTATTCACTCTTAAACATTACCAGCAAATATTACTTATTCCTGTAAGTAGCTGCAAATTTTTATCAAGCCTGATTGTTGGCCACGATTGTGCGAGAAGGTTGTTGATGGCTAGAAAAAGCTTGTGAAAAACATTTATCCAAATAATAATGGAGGCGTATATTAACAGTCATATTCAATACATTTGAATGTGCATTCAGATGAGGCTTATTTGCCAGAGTAAAGTACCTTTTGTAAATAACAACCCTTAAAACGGTATTAAACATACTTTTCATTAAACCCCAGTTTGTGTTTTAACATTTTCCTATTGGTCTGATATATTTCCAATACATGTAAACAGAAAATCATGATAACAGAATTAAAGGCTAGAAAACATCATTCTTTGTGTAATTAATCAATGTAATATTTTCCACTACTGAAATAAACAAACTTTATTTAAGACCGTACTGTATATTTGAGACTGTAGCTATAAGTTCGGCCCTCGTTTAATTAGAAAAGAAATATCCAATATAACTTTAAACCTTTGCCAACCTTTGAATTTTTTTCTTTAAGAATCACTAAAGATGCTCGTTGCATCACAACTTCACCATGTTGAAACACCTTAAATGCACAATTAAAGCCTATATTAATAATAGCATTCACGTTCATGATTAGCGCATGTAAACGTATTCCCGGGGATGTACGGGAAAATTTTATATAGTTTTTCCGCCTTCAAGATCACCTAGAACTTGTTTATCCATCTCAAAATGAGTACAAAGAAAGACAAAAGCCAAAGCCTATCTGTCATTCCGGAAATGTGTGCAGCTACACGTAAACACTTGTAAATGAGACAATATGCAGCCATTTATTGAGGCTTTAAAAAGAAGAGGATCTTTTCCACCAAGATATTTTCAGTAATTCCTACCTCAATTCTCAGATCTGTGGCATTTACCAGTAGAACGTGTGTGTGGATAGGTGCCCTTGGGAAATAAAGGAAACAATATCCTTAAGCAATTTATGATGAGAAAAAGCGTTGAAAGTATAAGACTTCTGAGGAAATGATAAGGCAGAGCAAGGAAATACTTTGAGATATGTTTTCAGTGTCTGGTTCTTCGCAGGATTCCTTTAAAAACTCACCAAAAAATAGTAATGAAGATTCAAGATCTGCATAATCATATTTACAATAGGAAGCCAAAATTAATTTGAAGTATGTAGTGAGTGTATCTGAGACGACAGGTCATTTAGGGCTGCTGGGAAAGAGAAGGCAGTTTCTCCAATTACACTCATAAAGTTTTATAATCATTTTGTCTTAGAATGTTAAGCCGAAAATGAAGGAAAATGTAATATTAAAAACTCACTAACACGGTACAATACACAGTTTTTATGAGTTTTTATTTCACACTCAATCTGCTGAAAATTATGATGAATCCTGTTCTCAAATCGGCAGAGGACCAAGTTCTAGTAATTTAGTGGAGATATTTGAGAAATTAATTTTTTTTCTTGCAGCACTACTTAATGTTCCATTTAGAGAGATGCACTAACTGTTCTTTTATTGTTTGTCTAATGGTGAAAATGATGGAAAGTCGGCACTACACCCAGATAAAAAAAAATCCCAAAATGAACCTAATTATGTGAAAGTCAGAGAGGAAAATTGGCAAACTGACTTATGTGAATCCTAAACAGAGTTTTTGAGTGTTTTGAGATTTTTTAAACAAAGTAGAGAGTTTTTAAACAAAGTAGATCTTAATATATATATTTTTTTTTTAGTATAATATTTTAAGAACTAAACTTGGAACGGGTCATCTCAGGGAATAGACTTTAAAATCCTTCTGTTAGTCTATAAATCCCTGAATGGCTTAGCACCTAAATACATCACGGACTTGTTATCGGTGTATCAACCATCCAGACCACTAAGGTCTTCTGGCTCCAGCCTTCTCTGCATACCTAGAACCAGAACCAAACAAGGAGGAGCAGCATTTAGTTCCTATGCTCCACTTATCTGGAACAAACTTCCAGAAAACTGTAAAAATGCTGAAAGCCTGAGTTCCTTTAAGTTAAGATTAAAAACACATTTGTTTAGGATTGCCTTTGACTGTTGTAGTTAAACTGTTTTACTGAAACATCATTAGTTTAAGTTTGTAGTCTAACAGTTTTTAATATTTGCTTTTAGTTTCCATTTTCTTATGTTTTATTTTGTTAATTTTTTTCTACATTTTATTTCAACTTGCTTTTATTCTCTTTTTAGGTTCCTATATTTTAACCATGTCAAGCACTTTGCATTGTCTTTGTACTGAAATGTGGTATGCAAATAAAATTGCCTTGCTTTGTCATACACCCCCCTCTATACTTGAAGGAGGAAGAATTAAGATATTTTGTGTAAAATCAAGCTTAATCATTCTCATATCTCACCCAGGACGGGGGTAGCATTCCCTATAAAGAATCGGTCCTCTCCGTCAACAATGTCTTAGTCAAGTTTTTCTCCTTCCAAACCTAGAGGTACGGTCCAGAACTACTTCGGTTCAGTGTAGCCCGTGTCTACTTGGTTCCTGAGCCAATCACATGAGAGTTCCCAGGGTTCCCAAGACAGAGTACAGCATTTTGTATTTTACTTTGGCAAAAAAAAAAACAGCAGCTTGCAAACATGGAAGCCAGTAAGAGAAGCTGACCAGAAGTAGAACAGGATACAACATCATAGACCTATGATGTAGAAGTAAATATTCAGTGCAACATGTTATGGAAATATATAATGAGTTGTTATATTAATCAGGTATTTTTCATGAAGCACAAAGAGTTACCTTGTAATCACGAAAACTGTGTGGCTTGGAGTCTACAAAGGAGGAGGTTTGCAGCAATAAATTCATTCAAGCTCTTTTAGATACCAGGCATGAAGAAGCATGGTATACGGTTTGAAAGCTTTTTTTATGGTTCTTAATGTTTATCTCGGTTAACTCCAAAGAAAACCAACTGGGCTATTAATTAAAAGTTAGTTCCTGAGTTGACACTTGAGGATCTGTTTTGCTTGTGGGAAGATGGGCGCCTGGAGACTGTGTGTGCGTGGACCGCACCCCCCAGTCACTCTGTGAGGAGCCGAGTGGCCTATAATAGACATGCAATTGGGGTTTTTTCGGCAGACAGATGCTTACAATGGCCGCGGAGGGGGACTTCAGTAATATACTAAATGAAGCTTTATGGTAACGTTGTGTTTTTCTCCCTTTGGAATTCCAATTGTAATAAATATATGCATATTATGTGTCTGTGATAATTGGTTTCTTCCTTTGCTGCCAAATCTCCGAACCGGGTGAGGCGGGCCTCCATGAATGAGACAGGAAGAACTAACAGGCTGCCTCATTAAACAACAGACGTTGAGTAAATGGTGGGTCTCAATGAAAGGTATTTAAAGAAACTATAACTAATATTGAAATTTAGGGGTTAAAATTGGAACAACACATATACATTGCCTTTCAGCAGTGTGTTGATTTAATTGGAAAAAAAAAGACGTAATAAACATACCCCGCCTCTCGCCCATTGAATGCTGTATAACTGCCAACGTTTGTAAACTGTACAAAGTGGGCAGCAAATTTAATGACAACCTGCATGTGATACATCTTATGGGGAAAGTGGACTGCACAAAAATTCTGTTCAGCCCTTTAACAAAATGCAAGGTTTGACCTGGAGAAGGCAATCGAGAAAAAAGGTCATCAACTTACCAAAATGGGGAGTTGGGAAACAGCATAAAGCCAGGAGGCTTTGTACAATAGCTCCCCACTCAATGCTTTCAGGGTGTGATTACTGTAGAAAGACAGCAGAAAAAGATTGTGTGATTGCCCACCATCCAAAAAAGATACTTGGCTGCTAGTGGACAGGATGAGCACTCTTCATGGGAGCCACCAGGTAACTGGGTTGTTTTATTTATTTATTCATTTATGTTCAGTTCCCTGGTAATTATCAGTGCTTCCTATGCGAGGAAGAAATCTGGTTTGTTGTGTACACACAAAGAGCTCACTTGAACATTTTCAAGCTGAGTCACTTTCAGAATGTAGGGTTTGAAGGGTAACTTTGATGTCAACGTTTTTGGGACAATAACAGGTTACATACACACTATTATTTTAGGCTATCTCACACTGACCTACAAGGCATAAACATTGCATTGACAATGTTTTTTTTTTTTTTTTGCCTTTTTGCCCTCATAGGAATGACTTTAAAATTACTTCCACCTCAAGGAGACATCCCAGTCTGACAGCCCCACCACGGACTGTACAATTACTGTCAAGGATGCAGTCAGAGCTGCGCGAATTGCTGGAATACAAACTGTTCTTAGCTCCATGTGCTGGGGTGATGAAAGCAGCAATGGAGAGGCAGGGAGCTGTCAGTTAAATATTAGCCCTCACAAAGACAACATGCAAAAGAAATGTTTTAAGTTAATGTGAGTCAAAAGTTGTTTTGCATGAGTTCAAAGACATGTGTTGTGAACAGCAGCAAGCAATGCCACAATGGGAGGAAGACAGTTCTATGGACAGTTTGAAATATTTCATTAATTGTTATGTTTTATTTAAATAATTGGTTATTAAAATATATTTCAGCAGCTTTATTTTTTTTTACAGTAAATGCTCCTTTAAAACAACATTTTAATTTGCTTTATGGAGATGCAAAGAAACCGAAAAGACCTGTTTGTAGATTGTAGCACAAAACGTTCTTGAAAATAAACCCTTAAATGATGCGTGAACGTGAACTCCCTGTATATCTTTCTTCACTATTAAAGTGTGCCCACTTTAAAGGTGAAGATGTACAGTGAGTGCTGTTACCTGATTTTCAAATAGTTGCAGCAAAAAAAAAAAAAAATTCTTTCCCCTGTCGATTTGTGTCTCATTGAATATTTCACTACCACTGAACTCTTCAGCCTCCTTTACTGTGAGGAAACATTGTTATCATATTGTCCGCATGATTTGTCCTATCCTGTGGAATGAGAGAGAGAGAGACAGAGAGAGAGACAGAGAGAGAGAGAGAGAGTTGGAGCTTGAAGAGTGGATCCCTGAAATAGATGCCAGATTATTCTGGAAAACAAACACCATCTCAGATCCACTCCACACACCACAGTTTGCCAACCTCATCCCCTGTGGATATGCTCACCTCAACAGTAGTAAGACTCTATCCTCCTCTAAGTCTTCATTACAAATTCTCAAACATCACAAGATGATCTCCTATCTCTCTTCCTCAGTGTCGTCTTGGAACCCACTCCTTAACCTGGAAGTAACATTCACTTTTTTTACATTAATAAGCCCTTCAAATCTTCAGTTGTTCATAGTTGTTTTCTGCATAAAGGTCTCACTTCCAACATTGCAAAACAGATGTCCACTAAAGTACAACAAGTGGCCTTTGTACAACGATTTGAGAACCATAGTATTAATAACACTAATTGCAGTTTCCCACACATTTGTTCTTCATTAGTCAGTGCTGGACAAAGCATAATAAAGAGAATACTGATATACTGGGATCATTGTTTGTACTAAACAAAATTAAGAGCTATGAAAGTGAATAAACAAAATTAGATAACAACCATTGTTTCAGGAAATTTGATTGGCCATCGCTGCTTTTGTGAAAAAAAAAGAGGAGCATTTCAACCACAGGCCCAGTTTGTGTACATTTTTTAAGTCTATGTTGACATTTCTTGGGTGATTTTTGGTACCTTTCCAGAGCCTGCACCATCAATAATGTTTTTTAGCTTACCAAAATGTTAATTTAGTCTTGCCTAGCCAGAAGGGAAAAAAATAAATAAAATGCCACTGAGTAAGACTTGAAACGCTGTCAATACCTTATCGTTTAGGCTTCAAAAATGATGCAGCTCATTAACTTAATGAGTTCCAGGTGTTGTCTCATAACAGCCAAGATAATATCTCATCTCAAATCTATTTGCTCTGTTTTTCAGTCGTTAAAGAAGAATGTACAATTTAATCATTATGTGCAGTTATTCTGTTTTTGACTTTAAAAACTCTTCCATGCTTCCTAATATACAGATTTGGCATGCTAAAAAAATACAAGCAAATCACAATGAGTTTCTCTCCATGTATTTCAATGAATTAAAACCTTAAAAGAACATGGTCACATAGATTGTACGTTTGTATGTTTGACCAATGAGTTAAAGGTTAAAAGTTTAGTGGACTTAGTTAAGAATCTAGCTAAGAAAGGGCCATCACTTTTTGAATCACTGTGCATGTGCATGACCATCCTACCTGCTCTTTCTCTCCTCAGGGGATCACACCAAATAATTTCCCAATACACTCTGGTCTTATTTCTTTCTTCTGATCTCTTCCTCTGCGTCTCATAAACTTGTAAGACAGTGTGCTTCTTGCGACTCAGCCATTTTCAAAGCATACAGTGAGAGCAGTGGAGCTTGAATCTTGTATACCTCACCTTAAATCCTCCTTACATTTTTTTTGTACAATTTTTTGTGAACAATTTTCCTATCATGTATGTGTTATTGTTGTGGACCAACTTATTCCTTTGGTGATGTCACTTCCTGTGGGTCAAGTTCTGTAGATTTGCATGTCTCTACACAGTCAGAGGGAGGATCTTAGGCTTTGTTAGTGATTGTATTAAAAATACAATTAAAATTCTGAAATATGATTCAACTTAACTCTGAGTAATGTTGTACTCAATTGCAAATCTCTTTAATCTGTTAATGCTATTTTTAATAATATTTTTAAACTGTGGAGCATATTTTCCTTATACTTCAAATTTGCCCTTACATAAAGTTTTTATAACTATGTTTTATTGTTTTTACCTTTGTGTGAATCTGTACACTTCCATTCGTCTTTCACTTTGATGCTGGTAGACCTGAATATTCCCACTGAGGGACAATAAAGGTTATTTCCTTTCTAGTCCTTTATTCTGTTGAGTTATATTTGAGTTTCACTTTTGAAAAGAAATTCCTGAAATAAATTAACTTTTATTTATGATATTCTAATTTATCCAAAAACACCTGGGAGCACAAGCACAAATGGAATGCACCATCATTAGTTGATGGCATCCAGATAAGCATGTAACATTAGGATGCATTGCCCAAAAGATTAATCATTTTATTTAAATTCTAATGTTACAACAGAATTATAGTATCTCAGCCATTTGATTCCTACCTTCAATAAAACCAAGACTACAGAAGATCTTTTCTCGGATGTGGGTTAAAAATATAACAATAATAAGAGGCAGAGTAGAAGTTTTTCATTATGGTTAAGATTGCAGCAGTGTCCCTGAGGCAGGCCTGTAGAGCAGGTCCTCTCTGCTGGAGCTTCTCCAGGGCATCCTCCCACCACCTGTTCACCCAGCTGTGATGGCTGCTCAGAGCCACCCCCACCCCTACCCATCCCCAAAGCCTTCTGTCATCAGCAAGGAAGGGGAACGAACTTCACTCCAGCTCTATTTGTTTCTGTAAATCAATGGGATGTGATTGAAAGGTGCAGATAATAAAACGGGATAGTGTGGGAGGCTTGATAAAGTGGCTTATCAGCAGATTCTAGATGCTGCGGTATTCCGGCGGGCAAATACCTTATCGCCCTGATTAAGAATTGACTCATATAATCCCGCTCATACAAACAAGTATTTTGTACGTGTTAACCCAGTTCCCAGCTGCTGCTGATTTTTTAAGGCTCTCCAACCGAAGGCTCTTGTTCTGCAGGTGTCGGTATAAGCCGTGTGCAGGAAACCTACATAACAAACATCCTCTTTCATGTCTGTTTGTGTTCTCCCATTTGGATGCTTATCACAGGTGGGATTCTGCCTCCTCTGTGAAACTCTGGCATTTGACTTGACTGGCTCATTACAGGAAGATGCATGAATATTAAAGCACTGTCACAGCTCACTGCTGGTGACTGGCAGATCCATTTGGAGCCGCCTGCTTTGTCATAAATGGGACGGAGAAAGTGAGCATGACGAAGATCAATAATTTCTCTCCGTGCTTGTTGGTTCTAACCAGCAGCTTACTTTCGTGACACTAACATAAAATGAGGCCCACATGATGCATATTATTCACAGAAGGACGTCATATCTTGAGAGAGAAAACATTGCGTGGAGTGTAAGACGAGCTAGGCTGCTGTCTACTTTTACTCAAAGAAGCAAAACAATGAGGTGGTCTTATTTTTGGTTTACTGTTGATGGTGGTTAGGGGTAAGAATTTTGGAAAAGATGGATTTGGATTGCTTGGATATGTTTTCGTTTGCAGCCGCAGCATCCGAGTCATTGTGTTAAAGAAACTGAAGAAACAGATAAAAAAAAAAAAAGCTGGCTCGGTGCTGTGTGTGCAGGACTGCTCCGGAGCTGATAGCAGGAGGATGAATGTTTCCCAAACTGCTGCGTATAAATGGACAATCAAACACATTGCACAATATACCAATGAACCTACAATGCTGTGAAAGTCTGCAGTAAGGACTTTGCAACAAGGATTCATACAGGAGGCGATTCTGGCCTATAACAAAACCCTTATAACAGGGTTTTCTGTTCCAGGAGTGGAGAATCCAACTTTCTGTTTTTTTATTTGAGTTTTATACACAGTTATAAATACAGTTAAACAACATGTTGAAAAAAAATCACTTTTCTTAAATGTCTATGTATTTCTTGGGTTTTAAAAATATTTTACAAATAGAAGTAAAAAAAGTAACCTGTATTGTTTTGACGTTCCTTTACTCTTCAACTTTGGCTTTAAAAACTGCAGCAGAACATGATTCAAAGTTTTCCCTCAGGGGGCCTAATTCATTTAAATAAAATTTTTAAAAGCTTTTTTTTTTGTTTGCTACCTTCTGTTTTTTTATTACATAAAGTAGCAATAGGATACATTTAAGTCAAAACATTTAAGAGATCGTAATTAGTGAGAAACGTCATTTCGATCTCTTTGTATGTCTGGAGCATGTGAAGAAATTGACAATAAAGCTGACTTGACTTGACTTTAAGTTTGTGACTACGACAAAATGTGGAAAACTATTTTTTTTTTTTTTGCATGTTGGTCACTTTTTTCAGCAGGTATGCAAAGCGATAAACTATAAATGCATCTATCCATGCACTGCTTTCTTCTCAGTGTCCAAAAGCATCCCCACTACGTTAAATAGAGACTCTAAATTTCTCTTACCTTTCAGTGTTTGGGCATTTCTGGTGGTCCCTCGGTGGGTGGAGGCCTGTATGAGGTAGCCTCCACCTTTCACCAGTTGACTTCCTGGTAAAAGCTTCAATGCCACCTCCAACCTAATTAGGACTAAAAAGGTACAGAAAATGAATGAGCAAGCCTTTTTCCATATGCAATTTGAAAAAGTTGTTGGATTTTTCTCTGAAAGCCTTTCATTTCCAACAAATCAACCATTTATATGCTTTGTCTGTCCTTGTAACTTTAAATAATCCACCCTGTTATTTCAGTTAGGTAAATAAATGGTCCTGAACCTGACAGGACATCAACTAATGATGCAGTCCCAACATCATTAGTTGATGTCCTGTCCTGTAAGTCTCCATGGTAACGAATATATACTGGGGGGGGGGGGGGGGGGTAGAAATTGGTTGTCTGCTTACTGAGGCTGCTATGTAGTTGTAAGGCTGAAAACGTCAACCAGTTTTAAATGTCTGTGTTTGAAAAGGTTGACACCATGTAAAACATTCACGGCAGTTTGGGGTCAGCTTCAACACAAGATTCAGGTTACAGTTCAACTTTAGTTTATTGGTTCACTAAGTTCCTTTGGCGGCTTTTATATGCTTGCATACTTGTTACCTGGAAAAGTAAAGCTTGTTATTTCATTGTAAGAGTGTTATTGTATGTTACACTTCAATGATGTTTTATGCAAATTTAATTTTGTTACAACTGTCTTGGCAGTCTAGTCATTAAGCCCTTATCTATTACAATACTGCAACACATGAAAAATGAAACATGCAGTGTTCTTGTGTAATGTCCTAGAAGTATATGGTTTATTTTCAAGAGCACCTAGTACAGAACCTGGATGATATAAACAAGAACCATGTAGGGTTTAGACACTACCTATATTTAATAATGTGTAGTGAAGTTTACAAATGTGTGAAGGTCATCTCTTCATAGGCAACCCACCGTTGCCCTGCATTCTCACAATGTTTTCGACTTTATACTGAGATAGCACAGTCAGAACGTATCTGGATCACTACATTTCTAATAATGTTTATCTGCTCAGTAACACTCACCAACTTTGTCAGAAACGGGGCTTAAGAGACATTACAGTTGATGCCAAACAGGGATTTTAGGGTGTATTCACACTAGTCACATTTGGTCTGCTTTAGGCGTACGAGATTTTGTTTCCCCCTGTGACGAAGTGGTTCAGTTTGTGTTCACCATTTGGCCCTTATTATCATTTCTGATTCATTTCCTTTCTGTAGTTGGCCATATTGCTTAAATTTAAACATTAGTTTGCAGCTCTGCTCCACTTACTATCCCGGGTTTGTTTGTGTTAGCATTAGGTTGCAGTTTCCATCTATATGTTTAGGTGAAAGCTACTACTGGATTATTGGTTGAACTTGTTTATTTGGTTTCAAAGTATATTCATGATATTTGTTTACCTTTTTACTCACCATTGTTTGTTCCTTTTAGATCTGCAGCAGGGCAGGAGTATGGGAGGGGCCGGCCCAGTACTTCC